>NC_141814.1:8790378-9093409 GCF_057944985.1 Cucurbita pepo subsp. pepo | reverse complement strand
ATTTTAAGCAATCGTTTACTGTTTTATACACTCCGTTTCTTCGAAATTCTATTCTAAATCATGAAGCCTAATCATTCCCCACAAAAATTTCTTAAAATGTCGCATATTACTCGGTTTTTATAGCACGTACTTCAAACCTTCCAAATTAGGGTTTTCAAATTATGGTTTCAATTTTAAGCACTCTTTTACTATGTTATACACTCCGTTTCTTTGACATTCTATTATAAATGATCGAGCCTGATCAATCCTGACAAAAATTTTGACAAATGTCGAGCGGTGCTCAGATTTTTTTTGCACGTGCTTCAAACATCCCAGATTAGGGTTTTGATTATAAGCACTCTTTTGCTGTTTTATTTATGCACTCCGTTTCTTCGAAATTCTATTATAAATCATTATGCCTGATCATTCCCCACTAAAATTTTGAAAAACTTAGACTGTTACTCAGTTTATTTAGCACATGCTTCAAACGCCCTAGATTAGGGTTTCAATTTTAAGCAATCGTTTACTGTTTTATACACTCCGTTTCTTCGAAATTCTATTCTAAATCATGAAGCCTAATCATTCCCCACAAAAATTTCTTAAAATGTCGCATATTACTCGGTTTTTATAGCACGTACTTCAAACCTTCCAAATTAGGGTTTTCAAATTATGGTTTCAATTTCAAGCACTCTTTTACTATGTTATACACTCCGTTTCTTTGACATTCTATTATAAATGATCAAGCCTGATCAATCCTGACAAAAATTTTGACAAATGTCGAGCGGTACTCGGATTTTTTTTGCACGTGCTTCAAACATCCCAGATTAGGGTTTCGATTCTAAGCACTCTTTTGCTGTTTTATTTATGCACTCCGTTTCTTCGAAATTCTATTATAAATCATTATGCCTGATCATTCCCCACTAAAATTTTGAAAAACGTAGATTGTTACTCAGTTTATTTAGCACATGCTTCAAACACCCTGGATTAGGGTTTCTAGATTAGGGTTTCAATTTTAAGCAATCGTTTACTGTTTTATACACTCCGTTTCTTCGAAATTCTATTCTAAATCATGAAGCCTAATCATTCCCCACAAAAATTTCTTAAAATGTCGCATATTACTCGGTTTTTATAGCACGTACTTCAAACCTTCCAAATTAGGGTTTTCAAATTATGGTTTCAATTTTAAGCACTCTTTTACTATGTTATACACTCCGTTTCTTTGACATTCTATTATAAATGATCGAGCCTGATCAATCCTGACAAAAATTTTGACAAATGTCGAGCGGTACTCGGATTTTTTTTGCACGTGCTTCAAACATCCCAGATTAGGGTTTCGATTCTAAGCACTCTTTTGCTGTTTTATTTATGCACTCCGTTTCTTCGAAATTCTATTATAAATCATTATGCCTGATCATTCCCCACTAAAATTTTGAAAAACGTAGATTGTTACTCAGTTTATTTAGCACATGCTTCAAACACCCTGGATTAGGGTTTCTAGATTAGGGTTTCAATTTTAAGCAATCGTTTACTGTTTTATACACTCCGTTTCTTCGAAATTCTATTCTAAATCATGAAGCCTAATCATTCCCCACAAAAATTTCTTAAAATGTCGCATATTACTCGGTTTTTATAGCACGTACTTCAAACCTTCCAAATTAGGGTTTTCAAATTATGGTTTCAATTTTAAGCACTCTTTTACTATGTTATACACTCCGTTTCTTTGACATTCTATTATAAATGATCGAGCCTGATCAATCCTGACAAAAATTTTGACAAATGTCGAGCGGTACTCGGATTTTTTTTGCACGTGCTTCAAACATCCCAGATTAGGGTTTCGATTCTAAGCACTCTTTTGCTGTTTTATTTATGCACTCCGTTTCTTCGAAATTCTATTCTAAATCATGAAGCCTAATCATTCCCCACAAAAATTTCTTAAAATGTCGCATATTACTCGGTTTTTATAGCACGTACTTCAAACCTTCCAAATTAGGGTTTTCAAATTATGGTTTCAATTTTAAGCACTCTTTTACTATGTTATACACTCCGTTTCTTTGACATTCTATTATAAATGATCGAGCCTGATCAATCCTGACAAAAATTTCGACAAATGTCGAGCGGTACTCAGATTTTTTTTGCACGTGCTTCAAACATCCCAGATTAGGGTTTCGATTCTAAGCACTCTTTTGCTGTTTTATTTATGCACTCCGTTTCTTCGAAATTCTATTATAAATCATTATGCCTGATCATTCCCCACTAAAATTTTGAAAAACGTAGATTGTTACTCAGTTTATTTAGCACATGCTTCAAACACCCTGGATTAGGGTTTCTAGATTAGAGTTTCAATTTTAAGCAATCGTTTACTGTTTTATACACTCCGTTTCTTCGAAATTCTATTCTAAATCATGAAGCCTAATCATTCCCCACAAAAATTTCTTAAAATGTCGCATATTACTCGGTTTTTATAGCACGTACTTCAAACCTTCCAAATTAGGGTTTTCAAATTATGGTTTCAATTTTAAGCACTCTTTTACTATGTTATACGCTCCGTTTCTTTGACATTCTATTATAAATGATCGAGCCTGATCAATCCTGACAAAAATTTTGACAAATGTCGAGCGGTACTCGGATTTTTTTTGCACGTGCTTCAAACATCCCAGATTAGGGTTTCGATTCTAAGCACTCTTTTGCTGTTTTATTTATGCACTCCGTTTCTTCGAAATTCTATCATAAATCATTATGCCTGATCATTCCCCACTAAAATTTTGAAAAACGTATTTTGTTACTCGGTTTATTTAGCACATGCTTCAAACACCCTGGATTAGGGTTTCTAGATTAGGGTTTCAATTTTAAGCAATCGTTTACTGTTTTATACACTCCGTTTCTTCGAAATTCTATTCTAAATCATGAAGCCTAATCATTCCCCATAAAAATTTCTTAAAATGTCGCATATTACTCGGTTTTTATAGCACGTACTTCAAACCTTCCAAATTAGGGTTTTCAAATTATGGTTTCAATTTTAAGCACTCTTTTACTATGTTATACACTCCGTTTCTTTGACATTCTATTATAAATGATCGAGCCTGATCAATCCTGACAAAAATTTTGACAAATGTCCAGCGGTACTCGGATTTTTTTTGCACGTGCTTCAAACATCCCAGATTAGGGTTTCGATTCTAAGCACTCTTTTGCTGTTTTATTTATGCACTCCGTTTCTTCGAAATTCTATTATAAATCATTATGCCTGATCATTCCCCACTAAAATTTTGAAAAACGTAGATTGTTACTCGGTTTATTTAGCACATGCTTCAAACACCCTGGATTAGGGTTTCTAGATTAGGGTTTCAATTTTAAGCAATCGTTTACTGTTTTATACACTCCGTTTCTTCGAAATTCTATTCTAAATCATGAAGCCTAATCATTCCCCACAAAAATTTCTTAAAATGTCGCATATTACTCGGTTTTTATAGCACGTACTTCAAACCTTCCAAATTAGGGTTTTCAAATTATGGTTTCAATTTTAAGCACTCTTTTACTATGTTATACACTCCGTTTCTTTGACATTCTATTATAAATGATCGAGCCTGATCAATCCTGACAAAAATTTTGACAAATGTCGAGCGGTACTCGGATTTTTTTTGCACGTGCTTCAAACATCCCAGATTAGGGTTTCGATTCTAAGCACTCTTTTGCTGTTTTATTTATGCACTCCGTTTCTTCGAAATTCTATTCTAAATCATGAAGCCTAATCATTCCCCACAAAAATTTCTTAAAATGTCGCATATTACTCGGTTTTTATAGCACGTACTTCAAACCTTCCAAATTAGGGTTTTCAAATTATGGTTTCAATTTTAAGCACTCTTTTACTATGTTATACACTCCGTTTCTTTGACATTCTATTATAAATGATCGAGCCTGATCAATCCTGACAAAAATTTCGACAAATGTCGAGCGGTACTCAGATTTTTTTTGCACGTGCTTCAAACATCCCAGATTAGGGTTTCGATTCTAAGCACTCTTTTGCTGTTTTATTTATGCACTCCGTTTCTTCGAAATTCTATTATAAATCATTATGCCTGATCATTCCCCACTAAAATTTTGAAAAACGTAGATTGTTACTCAGTTTATTTAGCACATGCTTCAAACACCCTGGATTAGGGTTTCTAGATTAGAGTTTCAATTTTAAGCAATCGTTTACTGTTTTATACACTCCGTTTCTTCGAAATTCTATTCTAAATCATGAAGCCTAATCATTCCCCACAAAAATTTCTTAAAATGTCGCATATTACTCGGTTTTTATAGCACGTACTTCAAACCTTCCAAATTAGGGTTTTCAAATTATGGTTTCAATTTTAAGCACTCTTTTACTATGTTATACGCTCCGTTTCTTTGACATTCTATTATAAATGATCGAGCCTGATCAATCCTGACAAAAATTTTGACAAATGTCGAGCGGTACTCGGATTTTTTTTGCACGTGCTTCAAACATCCCAGATTAGGGTTTCGATTCTAAGCACTCTTTTGCTGTTTTATTTATGCACTCCGTTTCTTCGAAATTCTATCATAAATCATTATGCCTGATCATTCCCCACTAAAATTTTGAAAAACGTATTTTGTTACTCGGTTTATTTAGCACATGCTTCAAACACCCTGGATTAGGGTTTCTAGATTAGGGTTTCAATTTTAAGCAATCGTTTACTGTTTTATACACTCCGTTTCTTCGAAATTCTATTCTAAATCATGAAGCCTAATCATTCCCCATAAAAATTTCTTAAAATGTCGCATATTACTCGGTTTTTATAGCACGTACTTCAAACCTTCCAAATTAGGGTTTTCAAATTATGGTTTCAATTTTAAGCACTCTTTTACTATGTTATACACTCCGTTTCTTTGACATTCTATTATAAATGATCGAGCCTGATCAATCCTGACAAAAATTTTGACAAATGTCCAGCGGTACTCGGATTTTTTTTGCACGTGCTTCAAACATCCCAGATTAGGGTTTCGATTCTAAGCACTCTTTTGCTGTTTTATTTATGCACTCCGTTTCTTCGAAATTCTATTATAAATCATTATGCCTGATCATTCCCCACTAAAATTTTGAAAAACGTAGATTGTTACTCAGTTTATTTAGCACATGCTTCAAACACCCTGGATTAGGGTTTCTAGATTAGGGTTTCAATTTTAAGCAATCGTTTACTGTTTTATACACTCCGTTTCTTCGAAATTCTATTCTAAATCATGAAGCCTAATCATTCCCCACAAAAATTTCTTAAAATGTCGCATATTACTCGGTTTTTATAGCACGTACTTCAAACCTTCCAAATTAGGGTTTTCAAATTATGGTTTCAATTTTAAGCACTCTTTTACTATGTTATACACTCCGTTTCTTTGACATTCTATTATAAATGATCGAGCCTAATCAATCCTGACAAAAATTTTGACAAATGTCGAGCGGTACTCGGATTTTTTTTGCACGTGCTTCAAACATCCCAGATTAGGGTTTCGATTCTAAGCACTCTTTTGCTGTTTTATTTATGCACTCCGTTTCTTCGAAATTCTATTATAAATCATTATGCCTGATCATTCCCCACTAAAATTTTTAAAAACGTAGATTGTTACTCAGTTTATTTAGCACATGCTTCAAACACCCTGGATTAGGGTTTCTAGATTAGGGTTTCAATTTTAAGCAATCGTTTACTGTTTTATACACTCCGTTTCTTCGAAATTCTATTCTAAATCATGAAGCCTAATCATTCCCCACAAAAATTTCTTAAAATGTCGCATATTACTCGGTTTTTATAGCACGTACTTCAAACCTTCCAAATTAGGGTTTTCAAATTATGGTTTCAATTTTAAGCACTCTTTTACTATGTTATACGCTCCGTTTCTTTGACATTCTATTATAAATGATCGAGCCTGATCAATCCTGACAAAAATTTTGACAAATGTCGAGCGGTACTCGGATTTTTTTTGCACGTGCTTCAAACATCCCAGATTAGGGTTTCGATTCTAAGCACTCTTTTGCTGTTTTATTTATGCACTCCGTTTCTTCGAAATTCTATCATAAATCATTATGCCTGATCATTCCCCACTAAAATTTTGAAAAACGTATTTTGTTACTCGGTTTATTTAGCACATGCTTCAAACACCCTGGATTAGGGTTTCTAGATTAGGGTTTCAATTTTAAGCAATCGTTTACTGTTTTATACACTCCGTTTCTTCGAAATTCTATTCTAAATCATGAAGCCTAATCATTCCCCATAAAAATTTCTTAAAATGTCGCATATTACTCGGTTTTTATAGCACGTACTTCAAACCTTCCAAATTAGGGTTTTCAAATTATGGTTTCAATTTTAAGCACTCTTTTACTATGTTATACACTCCGTTTCTTTGACATTCTATTATAAATGATCGAGCCTGATCAATCCTGACAAAAATTTTGACAAATGTCCAGCGGTACTCGGATTTTTTTTGCACGTGCTTCAAACATCCCAGATTAGGGTTTCGATTCTAAGCACTCTTTTGCTGTTTTATTTATGCACTCCGTTTCTTCGAAATTCTATTATAAATCATTATGCCTGATCATTCCCCACTAAAATTTTGAAAAACGTAGATTGTTACTCAGTTTATTTAGCACATGCTTCAAACACCCTGGATTAGGGTTTCTAGATTAGGGTTTCAATTTTAAGCAATCGTTTACTGTTTTATACACTCCGTTTCTTCGAAATTCTATTCTAAATCATGAAGCCTAATCATTCCCCACAAAAATTTCTTAAAATGTCGCATATTACTCGGTTTTTATAGCACGTACTTCAAACCTTCCAAATTAGGGTTTTCAAATTATGGTTTCAATTTTAAGCACTCTTTTACTATGTTATACACTCCGTTTCTTTGACATTCTATTATAAATGATCGAGCCTAATCAATCCTGACAAAAATTTTGACAAATGTCGAGCGGTACTCGGATTTTTTTTGCACGTGCTTCAAACATCCCAGATTAGGGTTTCGATTCTAAGCACTCTTTTGCTGTTTTATTTATGCACTCCGTTTCTTCGAAATTCTATTATAAATCATTATGCCTGATCATTCCCCACTAAAATTTTGAAAAACGTAGATTGTTACTCAGTTTATTTAGCACATGCTTCAAACACCCTGGATTAGGGTTTCTAGATTAGGGTTTCAATTTTAAGCAATCGTTTACTGTTTTATACACTCCGTTTCTTCGAAATTCTATTCTAAATCATGAAGCCTAATCATTCCCCACAAAAATTTCTTAAAATGTCGCATATTACTCGGTTTTTATAGCACGTACTTCAAACCTTCCAAATTAGGGTTTTCAAATTATGGTTTCAATTTTAAGCACTCTTTTACTATGTTATACACTCCGTTTCTTTGACATTCTATTATAAATGATCGAGCCTAATCAATCCTGACAAAAATTTTGACAAATGTCGAGCGGTACTCGGATTTTTTTTGCACGTGCTTCAAACATCCCAGATTAGGGTTTCGATTCTAAGCACTCTTTTGCTGTTTTATTTATGCACTCCGTTTCTTCGAAATTCTATTATAAATCATTATGCCTGATCATTCCCCACTAAAATTTTTAAAAACGTAGATTGTTACTCAGTTTATTTAGCACATGCTTCAAACACCCTGGATTAGGGTTTCTAGATTAGGGTTTCAATTTTAAGCAATCGTTTACTGTTTTATACACTCCGTTTCTTCGAAATTCTATTCTAAATCATGAAGCCTAATCATTCCCCACAAAAATTTCTTAAAATGTCGCATATTACTCGGTTTTTATAGCACGTACTTCAAACCTTCCAAATTAGGGTTTTCAAATTATGGTTTCAATTTTAAGCACTCTTTTACTATGTTATACACTCCGTTTCTTTGACATTCTATTATAAATGATCGAGCCTGATCAATCCTGACAAAAATTTTGACAAATGTCGAGCGGTACTCAGATTTTTTTTGCACGTGCTTCAAACATCCCAGATTAGGGTTTCGATTCTAAGCACTCTTTTGCTGTTTTATTTATGCACTCCGTTTCTTCGAAATTCTATTATAAATCATTATGCCTGATCATTCCCCACTAAAATTTTGAAAAACGTAGATTGTTACTCAGTTTATTTAGCACATGCTTCAAACACCCTGGATTAGGGTTTCTAGATTAGAGTTTCAATTTTAAGCAATCGTTTACTGTTTTATACACTCCGTTTCTTCGAAATTCTATTCTAAATCATGAAGCCTAATCATTCCCCACAAAAATTTCTTAAAATGTCGCATATTACTCGGTTTTTATAGCACGTACTTCAAACCTTCCAAATTAGGGTTTTCAAATTATGGTTTCAATTTTAAGCACTCTTTTACTATGTTATACACTCCGTTTCTTTGACATTCTATTATAAATGATCGAGCCTGATCAATCCTGACAAAAATTTTGACAAATGTCGAGCGGTACTCGGATTTTTTTTGCACGTGCTTCAAACATCCCAGATTAGGGTTTCGATTCTAAGCACTCTTTTGCTGTTTTATTTATGCACTCCGTTTCTTCGAAATTCTATCATAAATCATTATGCCTGATCATTCCCCACTAAAATTTTGGAAAATGTATTTTGTTACTCGGTTTATTTAGCACATGCTTCAAACACCCTGGATTAGGGTTTCTAGATTAGGGTTTCAATTTTAAGCAATCGTTTACTGTTTTATACACTCCGTTTCTTCGAAATTCTATTCTAAATCATGAAGCCTAATCATTCCCCATAAAAATTTCTTAAAATGTCGCATATTACTCGGTTTTTATAGCACGTACTTCAAACCTTCCAAATTAGGGTTTTCAAATTATGGTTTCAATTTTAAGCACTCTTTTACTATGTTATACACTCCGTTTCTTTGACATTCTATTATAAATGATCGAGCCTGATCAATCCTGACAAAAATTTTGACAAATGTCCAGCGGTACTCGGATTTTTTTTGCACGTGCTTCAAACATCCCAGATTAGGGTTTCGATTCTAAGCACTCTTTTGCTGTTTTATTTATGCACTCCGTTTCTTCGAAATTCTATTATAAATCATTATGCCTGATCATTCCCCACTAAAATTTTGAAAAACGTAGATTGTTACTCAGTTTATTTAGCACATGCTTCAAACACCCTGGATTAGGGTTTCTAGATTAGGGTTTCAATTTTAAGCAATCGTTTACTGTTTTATACACTCCGTTTCTTCGAAATTCTATTCTAAATCATGAAGCCTAATCATTCCCCACAAAAATTTCTTAAAATGTCGCATATTACTCGGTTTTTATAGCACGTACTTCAAACCTTCCAAATTAGGGTTTTCAAATTATGGTTTCAATTTTAAGCACTCTTTTACTATGTTATACACTCCGTTTCTTTGACATTCTATTATAAATGATCGAGCCTAATCAATCCTGACAAAAATTTTGACAAATGTCGAGCGGTACTCGGATTTTTTTTGCACGTGCTTCAAACATCCCAGATTAGGGTTTCGATTCTAAGCACTCTTTTGCTGTTTTATTTATGCACTCCGTTTCTTCGAAATTCTATTATAAATCATTATGCCTGATCATTCCCCACTAAAATTTTTAAAAACGTAGATTGTTACTCAGTTTATTTAGCACATGCTTCAAACACCCTGGATTAGGGTTTCTAGATTAGGGTTTCAATTTTAAGCAATCGTTTACTGTTTTATACACTCCGTTTCTTCGAAATTCTATTCTAAATCATGAAGCCTAATCATTCCCCACAAAAATTTCTTAAAATGTCGCATATTACTCGGTTTTTATAGCACGTACTTCAAACCTTCCAAATTAGGGTTTTCAAATTATGGTTTCAATTTTAAGCACTCTTTTACTATGTTATACGCTCCGTTTCTTTGACATTCTATTATAAATGATCGAGCCTGATCAATCCTGACAAAAATTTTGACAAATGTCGAGCGGTACTCGGATTTTTTTTGCACGTGCTTCAAACATCCCAGATTAGGGTTTCGATTCTAAGCACTCTTTTGCTGTTTTATTTATGCACTCCGTTTCTTCGAAATTCTATCATAAATCATTATGCCTGATCATTCCCCACTAAAATTTTGAAAAACGTATTTTGTTACTCGGTTTATTTAGCACATGCTTCAAACACCCTGGATTAGGGTTTCTAGATTAGGGTTTCAATTTTAAGCAATCGTTTACTGTTTTATACACTCCGTTTCTTCGAAATTCTATTCTAAATCATGAAGCCTAATCATTCCCCATAAAAATTTCTTAAAATGTCGCATATTACTCGGTTTTTATAGCACGTACTTCAAACCTTCCAAATTAGGGTTTTCAAATTATGGTTTCAATTTTAAGCACTCTTTTACTATGTTATACACTCCGTTTCTTTGACATTCTATTATAAATGATCGAGCCTGATCAATCCTGACAAAAATTTTGACAAATGTCCAGCGGTACTCGGATTTTTTTTGCACGTGCTTCAAACATCCCAGATTAGGGTTTCGATTCTAAGCACTCTTTTGCTGTTTTATTTATGCACTCCGTTTCTTCGAAATTCTATTATAAATCATTATGCCTGATCATTCCCCACTAAAATTTTGAAAAACGTAGATTGTTACTCAGTTTATTTAGCACATGCTTCAAACACCCTGGATTAGGGTTTCTAGATTAGGGTTTCAATTTTAAGCAATCGTTTACTGTTTTATACACTCCGTTTCTTCGAAATTCTATTCTAAATCATGAAGCCTAATCATTCCCCACAAAAATTTCTTAAAATGTCGCATATTACTCGGTTTTTATAGCACGTACTTCAAACCTTCCAAATTAGGGTTTTCAAATTATGGTTTCAATTTTAAGCACTCTTTTACTATGTTATACACTCCGTTTCTTTGACATTCTATTATAAATGATCGAGCCTAATCAATCCTGACAAAAATTTTGACAAATGTCGAGCGGTACTCGGATTTTTTTTGCACGTGCTTCAAACATCCCAGATTAGGGTTTCGATTCTAAGCACTCTTTTGCTGTTTTATTTATGCACTCCGTTTCTTCGAAATTCTATTATAAATCATTATGCCTGATCATTCCCCACTAAAATTTTGAAAAACGTAGATTGTTACTCAGTTTATTTAGCACATGCTTCAAACACCCTGGATTAGGGTTTCTAGATTAGGGTTTCAATTTTAAGCAATCGTTTACTGTTTTATACACTCCGTTTCTTCGAAATTCTATTCTAAATCATGAAGCCTAATCATTCCCCACAAAAATTTCTTAAAATGTCGCATATTACTCGGTTTTTATAGCACGTACTTCAAACCTTCCAAATTAGGGTTTTCAAATTATGGTTTCAATTTTAAGCACTCTTTTACTATGTTATACACTCCGTTTCTTTGACATTCTATTATAAATGATCGAGCCTAATCAATCCTGACAAAAATTTTGACAAATGTCGAGCGGTACTCGGATTTTTTTTGCACGTGCTTCAAACATCCCAGATTAGGGTTTCGATTCTAAGCACTCTTTTGCTGTTTTATTTATGCACTCCGTTTCTTCGAAATTCTATTATAAATCATTATGCCTGATCATTCCCCACTAAAATTTTTAAAAACGTAGATTGTTACTCAGTTTATTTAGCACATGCTTCAAACACCCTGGATTAGGGTTTCTAGATTAGGGTTTCAATTTTAAGCAATCGTTTACTGTTTTATACACTCCGTTTCTTCGAAATTCTATTCTAAATCATGAAGCCTAATCATTCCCCACAAAAATTTCTTAAAATGTCGCATATTACTCGGTTTTTATAGCACGTACTTCAAACCTTCCAAATTAGGGTTTTCAAATTATGGTTTCAATTTTAAGCACTCTTTTACTATGTTATACACTCCGTTTCTTTGACATTCTATTATAAATGATCGAGCCTGATCAATCCTGACAAAAATTTTGACAAATGTCGAGCGGTACTCAGATTTTTTTTGCACGTGCTTCAAACATCCCAGATTAGGGTTTCGATTCTAAGCACTCTTTTGCTGTTTTATTTATGCACTCCGTTTCTTCGAAATTCTATTATAAATCATTATGCCTGATCATTCCCCACTAAAATTTTGAAAAACGTAGATTGTTACTCAGTTTATTTAGCACATGCTTCAAACACCCTGGATTAGGGTTTCTAGATTAGAGTTTCAATTTTAAGCAATCGTTTACTGTTTTATACACTCCGTTTCTTCGAAATTCTATTCTAAATCATGAAGCCTAATCATTCCCCACAAAAATTTCTTAAAATGTCGCATATTACTCGGTTTTTATAGCACGTACTTCAAACCTTCCAAATTAGGGTTTTCAAATTATGGTTTCAATTTTAAGCACTCTTTTACTATGTTATACACTCCGTTTCTTTGACATTCTATTATAAATGATCGAGCCTGATCAATCCTGACAAAAATTTTGACAAATGTCGAGCGGTACTCGGATTTTTTTTGCACGTGCTTCAAACATCCCAGATTAGGGTTTCGATTCTAAGCACTCTTTTGCTGTTTTATTTATGCACTCCGTTTCTTCGAAATTCTATCATAAATCATTATGCCTGATCATTCCCCACTAAAATTTTGGAAAATGTATTTTGTTACTCGGTTTATTTAGCACATGCTTCAAACACCCTGGATTAGGGTTTCTAGATTAGGGTTTCAATTTTAAGCAATCGTTTACTGTTTTATACACTCCGTTTCTTCGAAATTCTATTCTAAATCATGAAGCCTAATCATTCCCCATAAAAATTTCTTAAAATGTCGCATATTACTCGGTTTTTATAGCACGTACTTCAAACCTTCCAAATTAGGGTTTTCAAATTATGGTTTCAATTTTAAGCACTCTTTTACTATGTTATACACTCCGTTTCTTTGACATTCTATTATAAATGATCGAGCCTGATTAATCCTGACAAAAATTTTGACAAATGTCCAGCGGTACTCGGATTTTTTTTGCACGTGCTTCAAACATCCCAGATTAGGGTTTCGATTCTAAGCACTCTTTTGCTGTTTTATTTATGCACTCCGTTTCTTCGAAATTCTATTATAAATCATTATGCCTGATCATTCCCCACTAAAATTTTGAAAAACGTAGATTGTTACTCAGTTTATTTAGCACATGCTTCAAACACCCTGGATTAGGGTTTCTAGATTAGGGTTTCAATTTTAAGCAATCGTTTACTGTTTTATACACTCCGTTTCTTCGAAATTCTATTCTAAATCATGAAGCCTAATCATTCCCCACAAAAATTTCTTAAAATGTCGCATATTACTCGGTTTTTATAGCACGTACTTCAAACCTTCCAAATTAGGGTTTTCAAATTATGGTTTCAATTTTAAGCACTCTTTTACTATGTTATACACTCCGTTTCTTTGACATTCTATTATAAATGATCGAGCCTGATCAATCCTGACAAAAATTTTGACAAATGTCGAGCGGTACTCAGATTTTTTTTGCACGTGCTTCAAACATCCCAGATTAGGGTTTCGATTCTAAGCACTCTTTTGCTGTTTTATTTATGCACTCCGTTTCTTCGAAATTCTATTATAAATCATTATGCCTGATCATTCCCCACTAAAATTTTGAAAAACGTAGATTGTTACTCAGTTTATTTAGCACATGCTTCAAACACCCTGGATTAGGGTTTCTAGATTAGAGTTTCAATTTTAAGCAATCGTTTACTGTTTTATACACTCCGTTTCTTCGAAATTCTATTCTAAATCATGAAGCCTAATCATTCCCCACAAAAATTTCTTAAAATGTCGCATATTACTCGGTTTTTATAGCACGTACTTCAAACCTTCCAAATTAGGGTTTTCAAATTATGGTTTCAATTTTAAGCACTCTTTTACTATGTTATACACTCCGTTTCTTTGACATTCTATTATAAATGATCGAGCCTGATCAATCCTGACAAAAATTTTGACAAATGTCGAGCGGTACTCGGATTTTTTTTGCACGTGCTTCAAACATCCCAGATTAGGGTTTCGATTCTAAGCACTCTTTTGCTGTTTTATTTATGCACTCCGTTTCTTCGAAATTCTATCATAAATCATTATGCCTGATCATTCCCCACTAAAATTTTGAAAAACGTAGATTGTTACTCGGTTTATTTAGCACATGCTTCAAACACCCTGGATTAGGGTTTCTAGATTAGGGTTTCAATTTTAAGCAATCGTTTACTGTTTTATACACTCCGTTTCTTCGAAATTCTATTCTAAATCATGAAGCCTAATCATTCCCCACAAAAATTTCTTAAAATGTCGCATATTACTCGGTTTTTATAGCACGTACTTCAAACCTTCCAAATTAGGGTTTTCAAATTATGGTTTCAATTTTAAGCACTCTTTTACTATGTTATACACTCCGTTTCTTTGACATTCTATTATAAATGATCGAGCCTGATCAATCCTGACAAAAATTTTGACAAATGTCGAGCGGTACTCGGATTTTTTTTGCACGTGCTTCAAACATCCCAGATTAGGGTTTCGATTCTAAGCACTCTTTTGCTGTTTTATTTATGCACTCCGTTTCTTCGAAATTCTATCATAAATCATTATGCCTGATCATTCCCCACAAAAATTTTGAAAAATGTATTTTGTTACTCGGTTTATTTAGCACATGCTTCAAACACCCTGGATTAGGGTTTCTAGATTAGGGTTTCAATTTTAAGCAATCGTTTACTGTTTTATACACTCCGTTTCTTCGAAATTCTATTCTAAATCATGAAGCCTAATCATTCCCCATAAAAATTTCTTAAAATGTCGCATATTACTCGGTTTTTATAGCACGTACTTCAAACCTTCCAAATTAGGGTTTTCAAATTATGGTTTCAATTTTAAGCACTCTTTTACTATGTTATACACTCCGTTTCTTTGACATTCTATTATAAATGATCGAGCCTGATCAATCCTGACAAAAATTTTGACAAATGTCGAGCGGTACTCGGATTTTTTTTGCACGTGCTTCAAACATCCCAGATTAGGGTTTCGATTCTAAGCACTCTTTTGCTGTTTTATTTATGCACTCCGTTTCTTCGAAATTCTATTATAAATCATTATGCCTGATCATTCCCCACTAAAATTTTGAAAAACGTAGACTGTTACTCAGTTTATTTAGCACATGCTTCAAACGCCCTGGATTAGGGTTTCAATTTTAAGCAATCGTTTACTGTTTTATACACTCCGTTTCTTCGAAATTCTATTCTAAATCATGAAGCCTAATCATTCCCCACAAAAATTTCTTAAAATGTCGCATATTACTCGGTTTTATAGCACGTACTTCAAACCTTCCAGATTAAGGTTTTCAAATTATGGTTTCAATTTTAAGCACTCTCTTACTATTTTATACAGTCCGTTTCTTTGACTTTCTATTATAAATGATCGAGCCTGACGAATCCTGACAAAAATTTTTACAAATTTCGAGCGGTACTCGGATTTTTTTTTCACGTGCTTCAAACATCCCAGATTAGGGTTTCGATTCTAAGCACTCTTTTGCTGTTTTATTTATGCACTCCGTTTCTTCGAAATTCTATTATAAATCATTATGCCTGATCATTCCCCACTAAAATTTTGAAAAACATAGACTGTTACTCAGTTTATTAAGAACATGCTTCAAACGCCTTGGATTAGGGTTTTCAGATTAGGGTTTCAATTTTAAGCAATCGTTTACTGTTTTATACACTCCGTTTATTCGAAATTCTATTCTAAATCATGAAGCCTAATCATTCCCCACAAAAATTTCTTAAAATGTCGCATAGTACTCGGTTTTTATAGCACGTACTTCAAACCTTCAAGATTAGGGTTTTCAAATTATGGTTTCAATTTTAAGCACTCTCTTACTATATTATACAGTCCGTTTCTTTGACTTTCTATTATAAATGATCGAGCCTGATCAATCCTGACAAAAATTTTGACAAATGTCGAGCGGTACTCGGATTTTTTTTGCACGTGCTTCAAACATCCCAGATAAGGGTTTCGATTATAAGCACTCTTTTGCTGTTTTATTTATGCACTCCGTTTCTTCGAAATTCTATTATAAATCATTATGCCTGATCATTCCCCACTAAAATTTTGAAAAACGTAGACTGTTACTCAGTTTATTAAGCACATGCTTCAAACGCCTTGGATTAGGGTTTCCAGATTAGGGTTTCAATTTTAAGCAATCGTTTACTATTTTATACACTCCGTTTATTCGAAATTCTATTCTAAATCATGAAGCCTAATCATTCCCCACAAAAATTTCTTAAAATGTCGCATATTACTCAGTTTTCATAGCACGTACTTCAAACCTTCATGATTAGGGTTTTCAAATTATGGTTTCAATTTTAAGCACTCTCTTACTATATTATACAGTCCGTTTCTTTGACTTTCTATTATAAATGATCGAGCCTGATCAATCCTGACAAAAATTTTGACAAATGTCGAGCAGTACTCAGATTTTTTTTGCACGTGCTTCAAACATCCCAGATTAGGGTTTCGATTATAAGCACTCTTTTGCTGTTTTATTTGTGCACTCCGTTTCTTCGAAATTCTATTATAAATCATTATGCCTGATCATTCCCCAGTAAAATTTTGAAAAACGTAGACTGTTACTCAGTTTATTTAGCACATGCTTCAAACACCCTGGATTAGGGTTTCCAGATTAGGGTTTCAATTTTAAGCAATCGTTGACTGTTTTATACACTCCGTTTATTCGAAATTCTATTCTAAATCATGAAGCCTAATCATTCCCCACAAAAATTTCTTAAAATGTCGCATATTACTCGGTTTTTATAGCACGTACTTCAAACCTTCCAAATTAGGGTTTTCAAATTATGGTTTCAATTTTAAGCACTCTTTTACTATGTTATACACTCCGTTTCTTTGACATTCTATTATAAATGATCGAGCCTGATCAATCCTGACAAAAATTTTGACAAATGTCGAGCGGTACTCGGATTTTTTTTGCACGTGCTTCAAACATCCCAGATTAGGGTTTCGATTCTAAGCACTCTTTTGCTGTTTTATTTATGCACTCCGTTTCTTCGAAATTCTATCATAAATCATTATGCCTGATCATTCCCCACTAAAATTTTGAAAAACGTAGATTGTTACTCGGTTTATTTAGCACATGCTTCAAACACCCTGGATTAGGGTTTCTAGATTAGGGTTTCAATTTTAAGCAATCGTTTACTGTTTTATACACTCCGTTTCTTCGAAATTCTATTCTAAATCATGAAGCCTAATCATTCCCCATAAAAATTTCTTAAAATGTCGCATATTACTCGGTTTTTATAGCACGTACTTCAAACCTTCCAAATTAGGGTTTTCAAATTATGGTTTCAATTTTAAGCACTCTTTTACTATGTTATACACTCTGTTTCTTTGACATTCTATTATAAATGATCGAGCCTGATCAATCCTGACAAAAATTTTGACAAATGTCCAGCGGTACTCGGATTTTTTTTGCACGTGCTTCAAACATCCCAGATTAGGGTTTCGATTCTAAGCACTCTTTTGCTGTTTTATTTATGCACTCCGTTTCTTCGAAATTCTATCATAAATCATTATGCCTGATCATTCCCCACTAAAATTTTGAAAAACGTAGATTGTTACTCGGTTTATTTAGCACATGCTTCAAACACCCTGGATTAGGGTTTCTAGATTAGGGTTTCAATTTTAAGCAATCGTTTACTGTTTTATACACTCCGTTTCTTCGAAATTCTATTCTAAATCATGAAGCCTAATCATTCCCCACAAAAATTTCTTAAAATGTCGCATATTACTCGGTTTTTATAGCACGTACTTCAAACCTTCCAAATTAGGGTTTTCAAATTATGGTTTCAATTTTAAGCACTCTTTTACTATGTTATACACTCCGTTTCTTTGACATTCTATTATAAATGATCGAGCCTAATCAATCCTGACAAAAATTTTGACAAATGTCGAGCGGTACTCGGATTTTTTTTGCACGTGCTTCAAACATCCCAGATTAGGGTTTCGATTCTAAGCACTCTTTTGCTGTTTTATTTATGCACTCCGTTTCTTCGAAATTCTATTATAAATCATTATGCCTGATCATTCCCCACTAAAATTTTTAAAAACGTAGATTGTTACTCAGTTTATTTAGCACATGCTTCAAACACCCTGGATTAGGGTTTCTAGATTAGGGTTTCAATTTTAAGCAATCGTTTACTGTTTTATACACTCCGTTTATTCAAAATTCTATTCTAAATCATGAAGCCTAATCATTCCCCACAAAAATTTCTTAAAATGTCGCATATTACTCGGTTTTTATAGCACGTACTTCAAACCTTCAAGATTAGGGTTTTCAAATTATGGTTTCAATTTTAAGCACTCTTTTACTATGTTATACACTCTGTTTCTTTGACATTCTATTATAAATGATCGAGCCTGATCAATCCTGACAAAAATTTTGACAAATGTCCAGCGGTACTCGGATTTTTTTTGCACGTGCTTCAAACATCCCAGATTAGGGTTTCGATTATAAGCACTCTTTTGCTGTTTTATTTATGCACTCCGTTTCTTCGAAATTCTATCATAAATCATTATGCCTGATCATTCCCCACTAAAATTTTGAAAAACGTAGATTGTTACTCGGTTTATTTAGCACATGCTTCAAACACCCTGGATTAGGGTTTCTAGATTAGGGTTTCAATTTTAAGCAATCGTTTACTGTTTTATACACTCCGTTTCTTCGAAATTCTATTCTAAATCATGAAGCCTAATCATTCCCCACAAAAATTTCTTAAAATGTCGCATATTACTCGGTTTTTATAGCACGTACTTCAAACCTTCCAAATTAGGGTTTTCAAATTATGGTTTCAATTTTAAGCACTCTTTTACTATGTTATACACTCCGTTTCTTTGACATTCTATTATAAATGATCGAGCTAATCAATCCTGACAAAAATTTTGACAAATGTCGAGCGGTACTCGGATTTTTTTTGCACGTGCTTCAAACATCCCAGATTAGGGTTTCGATTCTAAGCACTCTTTTGCTGTTTTATTTATGCACTCCGTTTCTTCGAAATTCTATTATAAATCATTATGCCTGATCATTCCCCACTAAAATTTTTAAAAACGTAGATTGTTACTCAGTTTATTTAGCACATGCTTCAAACACCCTGGATTAGGGTTTCTAGATTAGGGTTTCAATTTTAAGCAATCGTTTACTGTTTTATACACTCCGTTTATTCAAAATTCTATTCTAAATCATGAAGCCTAATCATTCCCCACAAAAATTTCTTAAAATGTCGCATATTACTCGGTTTTTATAGCACGTACTTCAAACCTTCAAGATTAGGGTTTTCAAATTATGGTTTCAATTTTAAGCACTCTCTTACTATATTATACAGTCCGTTTCTTTTACTTTCTATTATAAATGATCGAGCCTGATCAATCCTGACAAAAATTTTGACAAATGTCGAGCGGTACTCGGATTTTTTTTGCACGTGCTTCAAACATCCCAGATAAGGGTTTCGATTATAAGCACTCTTTTGCTGTTTTATTTATGCACTCCGTTTCTTCGAAATTCTATTATAAATCATTATGCCTGATCATTCCCCATTAAAATTTTGAAAAACGTAGACTGTTACTCAGTTTATTAAGCACATGCTTCAAACGCCTTGGATTAGGGTTTCCAGATTAGGGTTTCAATTTTAAGCAATCGTTTACTGTTTTATACACTCCGTTTATTCGAAATTCTATTCTAAATCATGAAGCCTAATCATTCCCCACAAAAATTTCTTAAAATGTCGCATATTACTCAGTTTTCATAGCACGTACTTCAAACCTTCATGATTAGGGTTTTCAAATTATGGTTTCAATTTTAAGCACTCTCTTACTATATTATACAGTCCGTTTCTTTGACTTTCTATTATAAATGATCGAGCATGATCAATCCTGACAAAAATTTTGACAAATGTCGAGCAGTACTCAGATTTTTTTTGCACGTGCTTCAAACATCCCAGATTAGGGTTTCGATTATAAGCACTCTTTTGCTGTTTTATTTGTGCACTCCGTTTCTTCGAAATTCTATTATAAATCATTATGCCTGATCATTCCCCAGTAAAATTTTGAAAAACGTAGACTGTTACTCAGTTTATTTAGCACATGCTTCAAACGCCCTGGATTAGGGTTTCCAGATTAGGGTTTCAATTTTAAGCAATCGTTGACTGTTTTATACACTCCGTTTATTCGAAATTCTATTCTAAATCATGAAGCCTAATCATTCCCCACAAAAATTTCTTAAAATGTCGCATATTACTCGGTTTTTATAGCACGTACTTCAAACCTTCCAAATTAGGGTTTTCAAATTATGGTTTCAATTTTAAGCACTCTTTTACTATGTTATACACACCGTTTCTTTGACATTCTATTATAAATGATCGAGCCTGATCAATCCTGACAAAAATTTTGACAAATGTCGAGCGGTACTCGGATTTTTTTTGCACGTGCTTCAAACATCCCAGATTAGGGTTTCGATTCTAAGCACTCTTTTGCTGTTTTATTTATGCACTCCGTTTCTTCGAAATTCTATCATAAATCATTATGCCTGATCATTCCCCACTAAAATTTTGAAAAACGTAGATTGTTACTCGGTTTATTTAGCACATGCTTCAAACACCCTGGATTAGGGTTTCTAGATTAGGGTTTCAATTTTAAGCAATCGTTTACTGTTTTATACACTCCGTTTCTTCGAAATTCTATTCTAAATCATGAAGCCTAATCATTCCCCATAAAAATTTCTTAAAATGTCGCATATTACTCGGTTTTTATAGCACGTACTTCAAACCTTCCAAATTAGGGTTTTCAAATTATGGTTTCAATTTTAAGCACTCTTTTACTATGTTATACACTCCGTTTCTTTGACATTCTATTATAAATGATCGAGCCTGATCAATCCTGACAAAAATTTTGACAAATGTCGAGCGGTACTCGGATTTTTTTTGCACGTGCTTCAAACATCCCAGATTAGGGTTTCGATTCTAAGCACTCTTTTGCTGTTTTATTTATGCACTCCGTTTCTTCGAAATTCTATTATAAATCATTATGCCTGATCATTCCCCACTAAAATTTTGAAAAACGTAGATTGTTACTCGGTTTATTTAGCACATGCTTCAAACACCCTGGATTAGGGTTTCTAGATTAGGGTTTCAATTTTAAGCAATCGTTTACTGTTTTATACACTCCGTTTCTTCGAAATTCTATTCTAAATCATGAAGCCTAATCATTCCCCACAAAAATTTCTTAAAATGTCGCATATTACTCGGTTTTTATAGCACGTACTTCAAACCTTCCAAATTAGGGTTTTCAAATTATGGTTTCAATTTTAAGCACTCTTTTACTATGTTATACACTCCGTTTCTTTGACATTCTATTATAAATGATCGAGCCTAATCAATCCTGACAAAAATTTTGACAAATGTCGAGCGGTACTCGGATTTTTTTTGCACGTGCTTCAAACATCCCAGATTAGGGTTTCGATTCTAAGCACTCTTTTGCTGTTTTATTTATGCACTCCGTTTCTTCGAAATTCTATTATAAATAATTATGCCTGATCATTCCCCACTAAAATTTTTAAAAACGTAGATTGTTACTCAGTTTATTTAGCACATGCTTCAAACACCCTGGATTAGGGTTTCTAGATTAGGGTTTCAATTTTAAGCAATCGTTTACTGTTTTATACACTCCGTTTCTTCGAAATTGTATTCTAAATCATGAAGCCTAATCATTCCCCACAAAAATTTCTTAAAATGTCGCATATTACTCGGTTTTTATAGCACGTACTTCAAACCTTCCAAATTAGGGTTTTCAAATTATGGTTTCAATTTTAAGCACTCTTTTACTATGTTATACACTCCGTTTCTTTGACATTCTATTATAAATGATCGAGCCTGATCAATCCTGACAAAAATTTTGACAAATGTCGAGCGGTACTCGGATTTTTTTTGCACGTGCTTTAAACATCCCAGATTAGGGTTTCGATTCTAAGCACTCTTTTGCTGTTTTATTTATGCACTCCGTTTCTTCGAAATTCTATCATAAATCATTATGCCTGATCATTCCCCACTAAAATTTTGAAAAACGTAGATTGTTACTCGGTTTATTTAGCACATGCTTCAAACACCCTGGATTAGAGTTTCTAGATTAGGGTTTCAATTTTAAGCAATCGTTTACTGTTTTATACACTCCGTTTCTTCGAAATTCTATTCTAAATCATGAAGCCTAATCATTCCCCACAAAAATTTCTTAAAATGTCGCATATTACTCGGTTTTTATAGCACGTACTTCAAACCTACCAAATTAGGGTTTTCAAATTATGGTTTCAATTTTAAGCACTCTTTTACTATGTTATACACTCCGTTTCTTTGACATTCTATTATAAATGATCGAGCCTGATCAATCCTGACAAAAATTTTGACAAATGTCCAGCGGTACTCGGATTTTTTTTGCACGTGCTTCAAACATCCCAGATTAGGGTTTCGATTCTAAGCACTCTTTTGCTGTTTTATTTATGCACTCCGTTTCTTCGAAATTCTATTATAAATCATTATGCCTGATCATTCCCCACTAAAATTTTGAAAAACGTAGATTGTTACTCAGTTTATTTAGCACATGCTTCAAACACCCTGGATTAGGGTTTCTAGATTAGGGTTTCAATTTTAAGCAATCGTTTACTGTTTTATACACTCCGTTTCTTCGAAATTCTATTCTAAATCATGAAGCCTAATCATTCCCCACAAAAATTTCTTAAAATGTCGCATATTACTCGGTTTTTATAGCACGTACTTCAAACCTTCCAAATTAGGGTTTTCAAATTATGGTTTCAATTTTAAGCACTCTTTTACTATGTTATACACTCCGTTTCTTTGACATTCTATTATAAATGATCGAGCCTAATCAATCCTGACAAAAATTTTGACAAATGTCGAGCGGTACTCGGATTTTTTTTGCACGTGCTTCAAACATCCCAGATTAGGGTTTCGATTCTAAGCACTCTTTTGCTGTTTTATTTATGCACTCCGTTTCTTCGAAATTCTATTATAAATCATTATGCCTGATCATTCCCCACTAAAATTTTTAAAAACGTAGATTGTTACTCAGTTTATTTAGCACATGCTTCAAACACCCTGGATTAGGGTTTCTAGATTAGGGTTTCAATTTTAAGCAATCGTTTACTGTTTTATACACTCCGTTTCTTCGAAATTGTATTCTAAATCATGAAGCCTAATCATTCCCCACAAAAATTTCTTAAAATGTCGCATATTACTCGGTTTTTATAGCACGTACTTCAAACCTTCCAAATTAGGGTTTTCAAATTATGGTTTCAATTTTAAGCACTCTTTTACTATGTTATACACTCCGTTTCTTTGACATTCTATTATAAATGATCGAGCCTGATCAATCCTGACAAAAATTTTGACAAATGTCGAGCGGTACTCGGATTTTTTTTGCACGTGCTTTAAACATCCCAGATTAGGGTTTCGATTCTAAGCACTCTTTTGCTGTTTTATTTATGCACTCCGTTTCTTCGAAATTCTATCATAAATCATTATGCCTGATCATTCCCCACTAAAATTTTGAAAAACGTAGATTGTTACTCGGTTTATTTAGCACATGCTTCAAACACCCTGGATTAGAGTTTCTAGATTAGGGTTTCAATTTTAAGCAATCGTTTACTGTTTTATACACTCCGTTTCTTCGAAATTCTATTCTAAATCATGAAGCCTAATCATTCCCCACAAAAATTTCTTAAAATGTCGCATATTACTCGGTTTTTATAGCACGTACTTCAAACCTACCAAATTAGGGTTTTCAAATTATGGTTTCAATTTTAAGCACTCTTTTACTATGTTATACACTCCGTTTCTTTGACATTCTATTATAAATGATCGAGCCTGATCAATCCTGACAAAAATTTTGACAAATGTCCAGCGGTACTCGGATTTTTTTTGCACGTGCTTCAAACATCCCAGATTAGGGTTTCGATTCTAAGCACTCTTTTGCTGTTTTATTTATGCACTCCGTTTCTTCGAAATTCTATTATAAATCATTATGCCTGATCATTCCCCACTAAAATTTTGAAAAACGTAGATTGTTACTCAGTTTATTTAGCACATGCTTCAAACACCCTGGATTAGGGTTTCTAGATTAGGGTTTCAATTTTAAGCAATCGTTTACTGTTTTATACACTCCGTTTCTTCGAAATTCTATTCTAAATCATGAAGCCTAATCATTCCCCACAAAAATTTCTTAAAATGTCGCATATTACTCGGTTTTTATAGCACGTACTTCAAACCTTCCAAATTAGGGTTTTCAAATTATGGTTTCAATTTTAAGCACTCTTTTACTATGTTATACACTCCGTTTCTTTGACATTCTATTATAAATGATCGAGCCTGATCAATCCTGACAAAAATTTTGACAAATGTCGAGCGGTACTCGGATTTTTTTTGCACGTGCTTCAAACATCCCAGATTAGGGTTTCGATTCTAAGCACTCTTTTGCTGTTTTATTTATGCACTCCGTTTCTTCGAAATTCTATTATAAATCATTATGCCTGATCATTCCCCACTAAAATTTTGAAAAACGTAGATTGTTACTCAGTTTATTTAGCACATGCTTCAAACACCCTGGATTAGGGTTTCTAGATTAGGGTTTCAATTTTAAGCAATCGTTTACTGTTTTATACACTCCGTTTCTTCGAAATTCTATTCTAAATCATGAAGCCTAATCATTCCCCACAAAAATTTCTTAAAATGTCGCATATTACTCGGTTTTTATAGCACGTACTTCAAACCTTCCAAATTAGGGTTTTCAAATTATGGTTTCAATTTTAAGCACTCTTTTACTATGTTATACACTCCGTTTCTTTGACATTCTATTATAAATGATCGAGCCTGATCAATCCTGACAAAAATTTTGACAAATGTCGAGCGGTACTCGGATTTTTTTTGCACGTGCTTTAAACATCCCAGATTAGGGTTTCGATTCTAAGCACTCTTTTGCTGTTTTATTTATGCACTCCGTTTCTTCGAAATTCTATCATAAATCATTATGCCTGATCATTCCCCACTAAAATTTTGAAAAACGTAGATTCTTACTCAGCTTATTTAGCACATGCTTCAAACACCCTGGATTAGGGTTTCTAGATTAGGGTTTCAATTTTAAGCAATCGTTTACTGTTTTATACACTCCGTTTCTTCGAAATTCTATTCTAAATCATGAAGCCTAATCATTCCCCACAAAAATTTCTTAAAATGTCGCATATTACTCGGTTTTTATAGCACGTACTTCAAACCTTCCAAATTAGGGTTTTCAAATTATGGTTTCAATTTTAAGCACTCTTTTACTATGTTATACACTCCGTTTCTTTGACATTCTATTATAAATGATCGAGCCTGATCAATCCTGACAAAAATTTTGACAAATGTCGAGCGGTACTCGGATTTTTTTTGCACGTGCTTTAAACATCCCAGATTAGGGTTTCGATTCTAAGCACTCTTTTGCTGTTTTATTTATGCACTCCGTTTCTTCGAAATTCTATCATAAATCATTATGCCTGATCATTCCCCACTAAAATTTTGAAAAACGTAGATTCTTACTCAGCTTATTTAGCACATGCTTCAAACACCCTGGATTAGGGTTTCTAGATTAGGGTTTCAATTTTAAGCAATCGTTTACTGTTTTATACACTCCGTTTCTTCGAAATTCTATTCTAAATCATGAAGCCTAATCATTCCCCATAAAAATTTCTTAAAATGTCGCATATTACTCGGTTTTTATAGCACGTACTTCAAACCTTCCAAATTAGGGTTTTCAAATTATGGTTTCAATTTTAAGCACTCTTTTACTATGTTATACACTCCGTTTCTTTGACATTCTATTATAAATGATCGAGCCTAATCAATCCTGACAAAAATTTTGACAAATGTCGAGCGGTACTCGGATTTTTTTTGCACGTGCTTCAAACATCCCAGATTAGGGTTTCGATTCTAAGCACTCTTTTGCTGTTTTATTTATGCACTCCGTTTCTTCGAAATTCTATTATAAATCATTATGCCTGATCATTCCCCACTAAAATTTTTAAAAACGTAGATTGTTACTCAGTTTATTTAGCACATGCTTCAAACACCCTGGATTAGGGTTTCTAGATTAGGGTTTCAATTTTAAGCAATCGTTTACTGTTTTATACACTCCGTTTCTTCGAAATTGTATTCTAAATCATGAAGCCTAATCATTCCCCACAAAAATTTCTTAAAATGTCGCATATTACTCGGTTTTTATAGCACGTACTTCAAACCTACCAAATTAGGGTTTTCAAATTATGGTTTCAATTTTAAGCACTCTTTTACTATGTTATACACTCCGTTTCTTTGACATTCTATTATAAATGATCGAGCCTGATCAATCCTGACAAAAATTTTGACAAATGTCCAGCGGTACTCGGATTTTTTTTGCACGTGCTTCAAACATCCCAGATTAGGGTTTCGATTCTAAGCACTCTTTTGCTGTTTTATTTATGCACTCCGTTTCTTCGAAATTCTATTATAAATCATTATGCCTGATCATTCCCCACTAAAATTTTGAAAAACGTAGATTGTTACTCAGTTTATTTAGCACATGCTTCAAACACCCTGGATTAGGGTTTCTAGATTAGGGTTTCAATTTTAAGCAATCGTTTACTGTTTTATACACTCCGTTTCTTCGAAATTCTATTCTAAATCATGAAGCCTAATCATTCCCCACAAAAATTTCTTAAAATGTCGCATATTACTCGGTTTTTATAGCACGTACTTCAAACCTACCAAATTAGGGTTTTCAAATTATGGTTTCAATTTTAAGCACTCTTTTACTATGTTATACACTCCGTTTCTTTGACATTCTATTATAAATGATCGAGCCTGATCAATCCTGACAAAAATTTTGACAAATGTCCAGCGGTACTCGGATTTTTTTTGCACGTGCTTCAAACATCCCAGATTAGGGTTTCGATTCTAAGCACTCTTTTGCTGTTTTATTTATGCACTCCGTTTCTTCGAAATTCTATTATAAATCATTATGCCTGATCATTCCCCACTAAAATTTTGAAAAACGTAGATTGTTACTCAGTTTATTTAGCACATGCTTCAAACACCCTGGATTAGGGTTTCTAGATTAGGGTTTCAATTTTAAGCAATCGTTTACTGTTTTATACACTCCGTTTCTTCGAAATTCTATTCTAAATCATGAAGCCTAATCATTCCCCACAAAAATTTCTTAAAATGTCGCATATTACTCGGTTTTTATAGCACGTACTTCAAACCTTCCAAATTAGGGTTTTCAAATTATGGTTTCAATTTTAAGCACTCTTTTACTATGTTATACACTCCGTTTCTTTGACATTCTATTATAAATGATCGAGCCTGATCAATCCTGACAAAAATTTTGACAAATGTCGAGCGGTACTCGGATTTTTTTTGCACGTGCTTTAAACATCCCAGATTAGGGTTTCGATTCTAAGCACTCTTTTGCTGTTTTATTTATGCACTCCGTTTCTTCGAAATTCTATCATAAATCATTATGCCTGATCATTCCCCACTAAAATTTTGAAAAACGTAGATTCTTACTCAGCTTATTTAGCACATGCTTCAAACACCCTGGATTAGGGTTTCTAGATTAGGGTTTCAATTTTAAGCAATCGTTTACTGTTTTATACACTCCGTTTCTTCGAAATTCTATTCTAAATCATGAAGCCTAATCATTCCCCACAAAAATTTCTTAAAATGTCGCATATTACTCGGTTTTTATAGCACGTACTTCAAACCTTCCAAATTAGGGTTTTCAAATTATGGTTTCAATTTTAAGCACTCTTTTACTATGTTATACACTCCGTTTCTTTGACATTCTATTATAAATGATCGAGCCTGATCAATCCTGACAAAAATTTTGACAAATGTCGAGCGGTACTCGGATTTTTTTTGCACGTGCTTTAAACATCCCAGATTAGGGTTTCGATTCTAAGCACTCTTTTGCTGTTTTATTTATGCACTCCGTTTCTTCGAAATTCTATCATAAATCATTATGCCTGATCATTCCCCACTAAAATTTTGAAAAACGTAGATTGTTACTCGGTTTATTTAGCACATGCTTCAAACACCCTGGATTAGAGTTTCTAGATTAGGGTTTCAATTTTAAGCAATCGTTTACTGTTTTATACACTCCGTTTCTTCGAAATTCTATTCTAAATCATGAAGCCTAATCATTCCCCACAAAAATTTCTTAAAATGTCGCATATTACTCGGTTTTTATAGCACGTACTTCAAACCTACCAAATTAGGGTTTTCAAATTATGGTTTCAATTTTAAGCACTCTTTTACTATGTTATACACTCCGTTTCTTTGACATTCTATTATAAATGATCGAGCCTGATCAATCCTGACAAAAATTTTGACAAATGTCCAGCGGTACTCGGATTTTTTTTGCACGTGCTTCAAACATCCCAGATTAGGGTTTCGATTCTAAGCACTCTTTTGCTGTTTTATTTATGCACTCCGTTTCTTCGAAATTCTATTATAAATCATTATGCCTGATCATTCCCCACTAAAATTTTGAAAAACGTAGATTGTTACTCAGTTTATTTAGCACATGCTTCAAACACCCTGGATTAGGGTTTCTAGATTAGGGTTTCAATTTTAAGCAATCGTTTACTGTTTTATACACTCCGTTTCTTCGAAATTCTATTCTAAATCATGAAGCCTAATCATTCCCCACAAAAATTTCTTAAAATGTCGCATATTACTCGGTTTTTATAGCACGTACTTCAAACCTTCCAAATTAGGGTTTTCAAATTATGGTTTCAATTTTAAGCACTCTTTTACTATGTTATACACTCCGTTTCTTTGACATTCTATTATAAATGATCGAGCCTAATCAATCCTGACAAAAATTTTGACAAATGTCGAGCGGTACTCGGATTTTTTTTGCACGTGCTTCAAACATCCCAGATTAGGGTTTCGATTCTAAGCACTCTTTTGCTGTTTTATTTATGCACTCCGTTTCTTCAAAATTCTATTATAAATCATTATGCCTGATCATTCCCCACTAAAATTTTGAAAAACGTAGATTGTTACTCAGTTTATTTAGCACATGCTTCAAACACCCTGGATTAGGGTTTCTAGATTAGGGTTTCAATTTTAAGCAATCGTTTACTGTTTTATACACTCCGTTTCTTCGAAATTCTATTCTAAATCATGAAGCCTAATCATTCCCCACAAAAATTTCTTAAAATGTCGCATATTACTCGGTTTTTATAGCACGTACTTCAAACCTTCCAAATTAGGGTTTTCAAATTATGGTTTCAATTTTAAGCACTCTTTTACTATGTTATACACTCCGTTTCTTTGACATTCTATTATAAATGATCGAGCCTGATCAATCCTGACAAAAATTTTGACAAATGTCGAGCGGTACTCGGATTTTTTTTGCACGTGCTTCAAACATCCCAGATTAGGGTTTCGATTCTAAGCACTCTTTTGCTGTTTTATTTATGCACTCCGTTTCTTCGAAATTCTATTATAAATCATTATGCCTGATCATTCCCCACTAAAATTTTGAAAAACGTAGATTGTTACTCAGTTTATTTAGCACATGCTTCAAACACCCTGGATTAGGGTTTCTAGATTAGGGTTTCAATTTTAAGCAATCGTTTACTGTTTTATACACTCCGTTTCTTCGAAATTCTATTCTAAATCATGAAGCCTAATCATTCCCCACAAAAATTTCTTAAAATGTCGCATATTACTCGGTTTTTATAGCACGTACTTCAAACCTTCCAAATTAGGGTTTTCAAATTATGGTTTCAATTTTAAGCACTCTTTTACTATGTTATACACTCCGTTTCTTTGACATTCTATTATAAATGATCGAGCCTGATCAATCCTGACAAAAATTTTGACAAATGTCGAGCGGTACTCGGATTTTTTTTGCACGTGCTTTAAACATCCCAGATTAGGGTTTCGATTCTAAGCACTCTTTTGCTGTTTTATTTATGCACTCCGTTTCTTCGAAATTCTATCATAAATCATTATGCCTGATCATTCCCCACTAAAATTTTGAAAAACGTAGATTCTTACTCAGCTTATTTAGCACATGCTTCAAACACCCTGGATTAGGGTTTCTAGATTAGGGTTTCAATTTTAAGCAATCGTTTACTGTTTTATACACTCCGTTTCTTCGAAATTCTATTCTAAATCATGAAGCCTAATCATTCCCCACAAAAATTTCTTAAAATGTCGCATATTACTCGGTTTTTATAGCACGTACTTCAAACCTTCCAAATTAGGGTTTTCAAATTATGGTTTCAATTTTAAGCACTCTTTTACTATGTTATACACTCCGTTTCTTTGACATTCTATTATAAATGATCGAGCCTGATCAATCCTGACAAAAATTTTGACAAATGTCGAGCGGTACTCGGATTTTTTTTGCACGTGCTTTAAACATCCCAGATTAGGGTTTCGATTCTAAGCACTCTTTTGCTGTTTTATTTATGCACTCCGTTTCTTCGAAATTCTATCATAAATCATTATGCCTGATCATTCCCCACTAAAATTTTGAAAAACGTAGATTCTTACTCAGCTTATTTAGCACATGCTTCAAACACCCTGGATTAGGGTTTCTAGATTAGGGTTTCAATTTTAAGCAATCGTTTACTGTTTTATACACTCCGTTTCTTCGAAATTCTATTCTAAATCATGAAGCCTAATCATTCCCCACAAAAATTTCTTAAAATGTCGCATATTACTCGGTTTTTATAGCACGTACTTCAAACCTTCCAAATTAGGGTTTTCAAATTATGGTTTCAATTTTAAGCACTCTTTTACTATGTTATACACTCCGTTTCTTTGACATTCTATTATAAATGATCGAGCCTGATCAATCCTGACAAAAATTTTGACAAATGTCGAGCGGTACTCGGATTTTTTTTGCACGTGCTTTAAACATCCCAGATTAGGGTTTCGATTCTAAGCACTCTTTTGCTGTTTTATTTATGCACTCCGTTTCTTCGAAATTCTATCATAAATCATTATGCCTGATCATTCCCCACTAAAATTTTGAAAAACGTAGATTGTTACTCGGTTTATTTAGCACATGCTTCAAACACCCTGGATTAGAGTTTCTAGATTAGGGTTTCAATTTTAAGCAATCGTTTACTGTTTTATACACTCCGTTTCTTCGAAATTCTATTCTAAATCATGAAGCCTAATCATTCCCCACAAAAATTTCTTAAAATGTCGCATATTACTCGGTTTTTATAGCACGTACTTCAAACCTACCAAATTAGGGTTTTCAAATTATGGTTTCAATTTTAAGCACTCTTTTACTATGTTATACACTCCGTTTCTTTGACATTCTATTATAAATGATCGAGCCTGATCAATCCTGACAAAAATTTGGACAAATGTCCAGCGGTACTCGGATTTTTTTTGCACGTGCTTCAAACATCCCAGATTAGGGTTTCGATTCTAAGCACTCTTTTGCTGTTTTATTTATGCACTCCGTTTCTTCGAAATTCTATTATAAATCATTATGCCTGATCATTCCCCACTAAAATTTTGAAAAACGTAGATTGTTACTCAGTTTATTTAGCACATGCTTCAAACACCCTGGATTAGGGTTTCTAGATTAGGGTTTCAATTTTAAGCAATCGTTTACTGTTTTATACACTCCGTTTCTTCGAAATTCTATTCTAAATCATGAAGCCTAATCATTCCCCACAAAAATTTCTTAAAATGTCGCATATTACTCGGTTTTTATAGCACGTACTTCAAACCTTCCAAATTAGGGTTTTCAAATTATGGTTTCAATTTTAAGCACTCTTTTACTATGTTATACACTCCGTTTCTTTGACATTCTATTATAAATGATCGAGCCTAATCAATCCTGACAAAAATTTTGACAAATGTCGAGCGGTACTCGGATTTTTTTTGCACGTGCTTCAAACATCCCAGATTAGGGTTTCGATTCTAAGCACTCTTTTGCTGTTTTATTTATGCACTCCGTTTCTTCAAAATTCTATTATAAATCATTATGCCTGATCATTCCCCACTAAAATTTTGAAAAACGTAGATTGTTACTCAGTTTATTTAGCACATGCTTCAAACACCCTGGATTAGGGTTTCTAGATTAGGGTTTCAATTTTAAGCAATCGTTTACTGTTTTATACACTCCGTTTCTTCGAAATTCTATTCTAAATCATGAAGCCTAATCATTCCCCACAAAAATTTCTTAAAATGTCGCATATTACTCGGTTTTTATAGCACGTACTTCAAACCTTCCAAATTAGGGTTTTCAAATTATGGTTTCAATTTTAAGCACTCTTTTCCTATGTTATACACTCCGTTTCTTTGACATTCTATTATAAATGATCGAGCCTGATCAATCCTGACAAAAATTTTGACAAATGTCGAGCGGTACTCGGATTTTTTTTGCACGTGCTTCAAACATCCCAGATTAGGGTTTCGATTCTAAGCACTCTTTTGCTGTTTTATTTATGCACTCCGTTTCTTCGAAATTCTATTATAAATCATTATGCCTGATCATTCCCCACTAAAATTTTGAAAAACGTAGATTGTTACTCAGTTTATTTAGCACATGCTTCAAACACCCTGGATTAGGGTTTCTAGATTAGGGTTTCAATTTTAAGCAATCGTTTACTGTTTTATACACTCCGTTTCTTCGAAATTCTATTCTAAATCATGAAGCCTAATCATTCCCCACAAAAATTTCTTAAAATGTCGCATATTACTCGGTTTTTATAGCACGTACTTCAAACCTTCCAAATTAGGGTTTTCAAATTATGGTTTCAATTTTAAGCACTCTTTTACTATGTTATACACTCCGTTTCTTTGACATTCTATTATAAATGATCGAGCCTGATCAATCCTGACAAAAATTTTGACAAATGTCGAGCGGTACTCGGATTTTTTTTGCACGTGCTTTAAACATCCCAGATTAGGGTTTCGATTCTAAGCACTCTTTTGCTGTTTTATTTATGCACTCCGTTTCTTCGAAATTCTATCATAAATCATTATGCCTGATCATTCCCCACTAAAATTTTGAAAAACGTAGATTCTTACTCAGCTTATTTAGCACATGCTTCAAACACCCTGGATTAGGGTTTCTAGATTAGGGTTTCAATTTTAAGCAATCGTTTACTGTTTTATACACTCCGTTTCTTCGAAATTCTATTCTAAATCATGAAGCCTAATCATTCCCCACAAAAATTTCTTAAAATGTCGCATATTACTCGGTTTTTATAGCACGTACTTCAAACCTTCCAAATTAGGGTTTTCAAATTATGGTTTCAATTTTAAGCACTCTTTTACTATGTTATACACTCCGTTTCTTTGACATTCTATTATAAATGATCGAGCCTGATCAATCCTGACAAAAATTTTGACAAATGTCGAGCGGTACTCGGATTTTTTTTGCACGTGCTTTAAACATCCCAGATTAGGGTTTCGATTCTAAGCACTCTTTTGCTGTTTTATTTATGCACTCCGTTTCTTCGAAATTCTATCATAAATCATTATGCCTGATCATTCCCCACTAAAATTTTGAAAAACGTAGATTGTTACTCGGTTTATTTAGCACATGCTTCAAACACCCTGGATTAGAGTTTCTAGATTAGGGTTTCAATTTTAAGCAATCGTTTACTGTTTTATACACTCCGTTTCTTCGAAATTCTATTCTAAATCATGAAGCCTAATCATTCCCCACAAAAATTTCTTAAAATGTCGCATATTACTCGGTTTTTATAGCACGTACTTCAAACCTACCAAATTAGGGTTTTCAAATTATGGTTTCAATTTTAAGCACTCTTTTACTATGTTATACACTCCGTTTCTTTGACATTCTATTATAAATGATCGAGCCTGATCAATCCTGACAAAAATTTGGACAAATGTCCAGCGGTACTCGGATTTTTTTTGCACGTGCTTCAAACATCCCAGATTAGGGTTTCGATTCTAAGCACTCTTTTGCTGTTTTATTTATGCACTCCGTTTCTTCGAAATTCTATTATAAATCATTATGCCTGATCATTCCCCACTAAAATTTTGAAAAACGTAGATTGTTACTCAGTTTATTTAGCACATGCTTCAAACACCCTGGATTAGGGTTTCTAGATTAGGGTTTCAATTTTAAGCAATCGTTTACTGTTTTATACACTCCGTTTCTTCGAAATTCTATTCTAAATCATGAAGCCTAATCATTCCCCACAAAAATTTCTTAAAATGTCGCATATTACTCGGTTTTTATAGCACGTACTTCAAACCTTCCAAATTAGGGTTTTCAAATTATGGTTTCAATTTTAAGCACTCTTTTACTATGTTATACACTCCGTTTCTTTGACATTCTATTATAAATGATCGAGCCTAATCAATCCTGACAAAAATTTTGACAAATGTCGAGCGGTACTCGGATTTTTTTTGCACGTGCTTCAAACATCCCAGATTAGGGTTTCGATTCTAAGCACTCTTTTGCTGTTTTATTTATGCACTCCGTTTCTTCAAAATTCTATTATAAATCATTATGCCTGATCATTCCCCACTAAAATTTTGAAAAACGTAGATTGTTACTCAGTTTATTTAGCACATGCTTCAAACACCCTGGATTAGGGTTTCTAGATTAGGGTTTCAATTTTAAGCAATCGTTTACTGTTTTATACACTCCGTTTCTTCGAAATTCTATTCTAAATCATGAAGCCTAATCATTCCCCACAAAAATTTCTTAAAATGTCGCATATTACTCGGTTTTTATAGCACGTACTTCAAACCTTCCAAATTAGGGTTTTCAAATTATGGTTTCAATTTTAAGCACTCTTTTACTATGTTATACACTCCGTTTCTTTGACATTCTATTATAAATGATCGAGCCTGATCAATCCTGACAAAAATTTTGACAAATGTCGAGCGGTACTCGGATTTTTTTTGCACGTGCTTCAAACATCCCAGATTAGGGTTTCGATTCTAAGCACTCTTTTGCTGTTTTATTTATGCACTCCGTTTCTTCGAAATTCTATTATAAATCATTATGCCTGATCATTCCCCACTAAAATTTTGAAAAACGTAGATTGTTACTCAGTTTATTTAGCACATGCTTCAAACACCCTGGATTAGGGTTTCTAGATTAGGGTTTCAATTTTAAGCAATCGTTTACTGTTTTATACACTCCGTTTCTTCGAAATTCTATTCTAAATCATGAAGCCTAATCATTCCCCACAAAAATTTCTTAAAATGTCGCATATTACTCGGTTTTTATAGCACGTACTTCAAACCTTCCAAATTAGGGTTTTCAAATTATGGTTTCAATTTTAAGCACTCTTTTACTATGTTATACACTCCGTTTCTTTGACATTCTATTATAAATGATCGAGCCTGATCAATCCTGACAAAAATTTTGACAAATGTCGAGCGGTACTCGGATTTTTTTTGCACGTGCTTTAAACATCCCAGATTAGGGTTTCGATTCTAAGCACTCTTTTGCTGTTTTATTTATGCACTCCGTTTCTTCGAAATTCTATCATAAATCATTATGCCTGATCATTCCCCACTAAAATTTTGAAAAACGTAGATTCTTACTCAGCTTATTTAGCACATGCTTCAAACACCCTGGATTAGGGTTTCTAGATTAGGGTTTCAATTTTAAGCAATCGTTTACTGTTTTATACACTCCGTTTCTTCGAAATTCTATTCTAAATCATGAAGCCTAATCATTCCCCACAAAAATTTCTTAAAATGTCGCATATTACTCGGTTTTTATAGCACGTACTTCAAACCTTCCAAATTAGGGTTTTCAAATTATGGTTTCAATTTTAAGCACTCTTTTACTATGTTATACACTCCGTTTCTTTGACATTCTATTATAAATGATCGAGCCTGATCAATCCTGACAAAAATTTTGACAAATGTCGAGCGGTACTCGGATTTTTTTTGCACGTGCTTTAAACATCCCAGATTAGGGTTTCGATTCTAAGCACTCTTTTGCTGTTTTATTTATGCACTCCGTTTCTTCGAAATTCTATCATAAATCATTATGCCTGATCATTCCCCACTAAAATTTTGAAAAACGTAGATTGTTACTCGGTTTATTTAGCACATGCTTCAAACACCCTGGATTAGAGTTTCTAGATTAGGGTTTCAATTTTAAGCAATCGTTTACTGTTTTATACACTCCGTTTCTTCGAAATTCTATTCTAAATCATGAAGCCTAATCATTCCCCACAAAAATTTCTTAAAATGTCGCATATTACTCGGTTTTTATAGCACGTACTTCAAACCTTCCAAATTAGGGTTTTCAAATTATGGTTTCAATTTTAAGCACTCTTTTACTATGTTATACACTCCGTTTCTTTGACATTCTATTATAAATGATCGAGCCTAATCAATCCTGACAAAAATTTTGACAAATGTCGAGCGGTACTCGGATTTTTTTTGCACGTGCTTCAAACATCCCAGATTAGGGTTTCGATTCTAAGCACTCTTTTGCTGTTTTATTTATGCACTCCGTTTCTTCAAAATTCTATTATAAATCATTATGCCTGATCATTCCCCACTAAAATTTTGAAAAACGTAGATTGTTACTCAGTTTATTTAGCACATGCTTCAAACACCCTGGATTAGGGTTTCTAGATTAGGGTTTCAATTTTAAGCAATCGTTTACTGTTTTATACACTCCGTTTCTTCGAAATTCTATTCTAAATCATGAAGCCTAATCATTCCCCACAAAAATTTCTTAAAATGTCGCATATTACTCGGTTTTTATAGCACGTACTTCAAACCTTCCAAATTAGGGTTTTCAAATTATGGTTTCAATTTTAAGCACTCTTTTACTATGTTATACACTCCGTTTCTTTGACATTCTATTATAAATGATCGAGCCTGATCAATCCTGACAAAAATTTTGACAAATGTCGAGCGGTACTCGGATTTTTTTTGCACGTGCTTCAAACATCCCAGATTAGGGTTTCGATTCTAAGCACTCTTTTGCTGTTTTATTTATGCACTCCGTTTCTTCGAAATTCTATTATAAATCATTATGCCTGATCATTCCCCACTAAAATTTTGAAAAACGTAGATTGTTACTCAGTTTATTTAGCACATGCTTCAAACACCCTGGATTAGGGTTTCTAGATTAGGGTTTCAATTTTAAGCAATCGTTTACTGTTTTATACACTCCGTTTCTTCGAAATTCTATTCTAAATCATGAAGCCTAATCATTCCCCACAAAAATTTCTTAAAATGTCGCATATTACTCGGTTTTTATAGCACGTACTTCAAACCTTCCAAATTAGGGTTTTCAAATTATGGTTTCAATTTTAAGCACTCTTTTACTATGTTATACACTCCGTTTCTTTGACATTCTATTATAAATGATCGAGCCTGATCAATCCTGACAAAAATTTTGACAAATGTCGAGCGGTACTCGGATTTTTTTTGCACGTGCTTCAAACATCCCAGATTAGGGTTTCGATTCTAAGCACTCTTTTGCTGTTTTATTTATGCACTCCGTTTCTTCGAAATTCTATTATAAATCATTATGCCTGATCATTCCCCACTAAAATTTTGAAAAACGTAGATTGTTACTCAGTTTATTTAGCACATGCTTCAAACACCCTGGATTAGGGTTTCTAGATTAGGGTTTCAATTTTAAGCAATCGTTTACTGTTTTATACACTCCGTTTCTTCGAAATTCTATTCTAAATCATGAAGCCTAATCATTCCCCACAAAAATTTCTTAAAATGTCGCATATTACTCGGTTTTTATAGCACGTACTTCAAACCTTCCAAATTAGGGTTTTCAAATTATGGTTTCAATTTTAAGCACTCTTTTACTATGTTATACACTCCGTTTCTTTGACATTCTATTATAAATGATCGAGCCTGATCAATCCTGACAAAAATTTTGACAAATGTCGAGCGGTACTCGGATTTTTTTTGCACGTGCTTTAAACATCCCAGATTAGGGTTTCGATTCTAAGCACTCTTTTGCTGTTTTATTTATGCACTCCGTTTCTTCGAAATTCTATCATAAATCATTATGCCTGATCATTCCCCACTAAAATTTTGAAAAACGTAGATTCTTACTCAGCTTATTTAGCACATGCTTCAAACACCCTGGATTAGGGTTTCTAGATTAGGGTTTCAATTTTAAGCAATCGTTTACTGTTTTATACACTCCGTTTCTTCGAAATTCTATTCTAAATCATGAAGCCTAATCATTCCCCACAAAAATTTCTTAAAATGTCGCATATTACTCGGTTTTTATAGCACGTACTTCAAACCTTCCAAATTAGGGTTTTCAAATTATGGTTTCAATTTTAAGCACTCTTTTACTATGTTATACACTCCGTTTCTTTGACATTCTATTATAAATGATCGAGCCTGATCAATCCTGACAAAAATTTTGACAAATGTCGAGCGGTACTCGGATTTTTTTTGCACGTGCTTTAAACATCCCAGATTAGGGTTTCGATTCTAAGCACTCTTTTGCTGTTTTATTTATGCACTCCGTTTCTTCGAAATTCTATCATAAATCATTATGCCTGATCATTCCCCACTAAAATTTTGAAAAACGTAGATTGTTACTCGGTTTATTTAGCACATGCTTCAAACACCCTGGATTAGAGTTTCTAGATTAGGGTTTCAATTTTAAGCAATCGTTTACTGTTTTATACACTCCGTTTCTTCGAAATTCTATTCTAAATCATGAAGCCTAATCATTCCCCACAAAAATTTCTTAAAATGTCGCATATTACTCGTTTTTTATAGCACGTACTTCAAACCTACCAAATTAGGGTTTTCAAATTATGGTTTCAATTTTAAGCACTCTTTTACTATGTTATACACTCCGTTTCTTTGACATTCTATTATAAATGATCGAGCCTGATCAATCCTGACAAAAATTTTGACAAATGTCCAGCGGTACTCGGATTTTTTTTGCACGTGCTTCAAACATCCCAGATTAGGGTTTCGATTCTAAGCACTCTTTTGCTGTTTTATTTATGCACTCCGTTTCTTCGAAATTCTATTATAAATCATTATGCCTGATCATTCCCCACTAAAATTTTGAAAAACGTAGATTGTTACTCAGTTTATTTAGCACATGCTTCAAACACCCTGGATTAGGGTTTCTAGATTAGGGTTTCAATTTTAAGCAATCGTTTACTGTTTTATACACTCCGTTTCTTCGAAATTTTATTCTAAATCATGAAGCCTAATCATTCCCCACAAAAATTTCTTAAAATGTCGCATATTACTCGGTTTTTATAGCACGTACTTCAAACCTTCCAAATTAGGGTTTTCAAATTATGGTTTCAATTTTAAGCACTCTTTTACTATGTTATACACTCCGTTTCTTTGACATTCTATTATAAATGATCGAGCCTGATCAATCCTGACAAAAATTTTGACAAATGTCGAGCGGTACTCGGATTTTTTTTGCACGTGCTTTAAACATCCCAGATTAGGGTTTCGATTCTAAGCACTCTTTTGCTGTTTTATTTATGCACTCCGTTTCTTCGAAATTCTATCATAAATCATTATGCCTGATCATTCCCCACTAAAATTTTGAAAAACGTAGATTGTTACTCGGTTTATTTAGCACATGCTTCAAACACCCTGGATTAGAGTTTCTAGATTAGGGTTTCAATTTTAAGCAATCGTTTACTGTTTTATACACTCCGTTTCTTCGAAATTCTATTCTAAATCATGAAGCCTAATCATTCCCCACAAAAATTTCTTAAAATGTCGCATATTACTCGTTTTTTATAGCACGTACTTCAAACCTACCAAATTAGGGTTTTCAAATTATGGTTTCAATTTTAAGCACTCTTTTACTATGTTATACACTCCGTTTCTTTGACATTCTATTATAAATGATCGAGCCTGATCAATCCTGACAAAAATTTTGACAAATGTCCAGCGGTACTCGGATTTTTTTTGCACGTGCTTCAAACATCCAAGATTAGGGTTTCGATTCTAAGCACTCTTTTGCTGTTTTATTTATGCACTCCGTTTCTTCGAAATTCTATTATAAATCATTATGCCTGATCATTCCCCACTAAAATTTTGAAAAACGTAGATTGTTACTCAGTTTATTTAGCACATGCTTCAAACACCCTGGATTAGGGTTTCTAGATTAGGGTTTCAATTTTAAGCAATCGTTTACTGTTTTATACACTCCGTTTCTTCGAAATTCTATTCTAAATCATGAAGCCTAATCATTCCCCACAAAAATTTCTTAAAATGTCGCATATTACTCGGTTTTTATAGCACGTACTTCAAACCTTCCAAATTAGGGTTTTCAAATTATGGTTTCAATTTTAAGCACTCTTTTACTATGTTATACACTCCGTTTCTTTGACATTCTATTATAAATGATCGAGCCTGATCAATCCTGACAAAAATTTTGACAAATGTCGAGCGGTACTCAGATTTTTTTTGCACGTGCTTCAAACATCCCAGATTAGGGTTTCGATTCTAAGCACTCTTTTGCTGTTTTATTTATGCACTCCGTTTCTTCGAAATTCTATTATAAATCATTATGCCTGATCATTCCCCACTAAAATTTTGAAAAACGTAGATTGTTACTCAGTTTATTTAGCACATGCTTCAAACACCCTGGATTAGGGTTTCTAGATTAGAGTTTCAATTTTAAGCAATCGTTTACTGTTTTATACACTCCGTTTCTTCGAAATTCTATTCTAAATCATGAAGCCTAATCATTCCCCACAAAAATTTCTTAAAATGTCGCATATTACTCGGTTTTTATAGCACGTACTTCAAACCTTCCAAATTAGGGTTTTCAAATTATGGTTTCAATTTTAAGCACTCTTTTACTATGTTATACACTCCGTTTCTTTGACATTCTATTATAAATGATCGAGCCTGATCAATCCTGACAAAAATTTTGACAAATGTCAAGCGGTACTCGGATTTTTTTTGCACGTGCTTCAAACATCCCAGATTAGGGTTTCGATTCTAAGCACTCTTTTGCTGTTTTATTTATGCACTCCGTTTCTTCGAAATTCTATTATAAATCATTATGCCTGATCATTCCCCACTAAAATTTTGAAAAACGTAGATTGTTACTCAGTTTATTTAGCACATGCTTCAAACACCCTGGATTAGGGTTTCTAGATTAGGGTTTCAATTTTAAGCAATCGTTTACTGTTTTATACACTCCGTTTCTTCGAAATTCTATTCTAAATCATGAAGCCTAATCATTCCCCACAAAAATTTCTTAAAATGTCGCATATTACTCGGTTTTTATAGCACGTACTTCAAACCTTCCAAATTAGGGTTTTCAAATTATGGTTTCAATTTTAAGTACTCTTTTACTATGTTATACACTCCGTTTCTTTGACATTCTATTATAAATGATCGAGCCTGATCAATCCTGACAAAAATTTTGACAAATGTCGAGCGGTACTCGGATTTTTTTTGCACGTGCTTCAAACATCCCAGATTAGGGTTTCGATTCTAAGCACTCTTTTGCTGTTTTATTTATGCACTCCGTTTCTTCGAAATTCTATTATAAATCATTATGCCTGATCATTCCCCACTAAAATTTTGAAAAACGTAGACTGTTACTCAGTTTATTTAGCACATGCTTCAAACGCCCTGGATTAGGGTTTCCAGATTAGGGTTTCAATTTTAAGCAATCGTTTACTGTTTTATACACTCCGTTTCTTCGAAATTCTATTCTAAATCATGAAGCCTAATCATTCCCCACAAAAATTTCTTAAAATGTCGCATATTACTCGGTTTTTATAGCACGTACTTCAAACCTTCCAAATTAGGGTTTTCAAATTATGGTTTCAATTTTAAGCACTCTTTTACTATGTTATACACTCCGTTTCTTTGACATTCTATTATAAATGATCGAGCCTGATCAATCCTGACAAAAATTTTGACAAATGTCGAGCGGTACTCGGATTTTTTTTGCACGTGCTTTAAACATCCCAGATTAGGGTTTCGATTCTAAGCACTCTTTTGCTGTTTTATTTATGCACTCCGTTTCTTCGAAATTCTATCATAAATCATTATGCCTGATCATTCCCCACTAAAATTTTGAAAAACGTAGATTCTTACTCAGCTTATTTAGCACATGCTTCAAACACCCTGGATTAGGGTTTCTAGATTAGGGTTTCAATTTTAAGCAATCGTTTACTGTTTTATACACTCCGTTTCTTCGAAATTCTATTCTAAATCATGAAGCCTAATCATTCCCCACAAAAATTTCTTAAAATGTCGCATATTACTCGGTTTTTATAGCACGTACTTCAAACCTTCCAAATTAGGGTTTTCAAATTATGGTTTCAATTTTAAGCACTCTTTTACTATGTTATACACTCCGTTTCTTTGACATTCTATTATAAATGATCGAGCCTGATCAATCCTGACAAAAATTTTGACAAATGTCGAGCGGTACTCAGATTTTTTTTGCACGTGCTTCAAACATCCCAGATTAGGGTTTCGATTCTAAGCACTCTTTTGCTGTTTTATTTATGCACTCCGTTTCTTCGAAATTCTATTATAAATCATTATGCCTGATCATTCCCCACTAAAATTTTGAAAAACGTAGATTGTTACTCAGTTTATTTAGCACATGCTTCAAACACCCTGGATTAGGGTTTCTAGATTAGAGTTTCAATTTTAAGCAATCGTTTACTGTTTTATACACTCCGTTTCTTCGAAATTCTATTCTAAATCATGAAGCCTAATCATTCCCCACAAAAATTTCTTAAAATGTCGCATATTACTCGGTTTTTATAGCACGTACTTCAAACCTTCCAAATTAGGGTTTTCAAATTATGGTTTCAATTTTAAGCACTCTTTTACTATGTTATACACTCCGTTTCTTTGACATTCTATTATAAATGATCGAGCCTGATCAATCCTGACAAAAATTTTGACAAATGTCAAGCGGTACTCGGATTTTTTTTGCACGTGCTTCAAACATCCCAGATTAGGGTTTCGATTCTAAGCACTCTTTTGCTGTTTTATTTATGCACTCCGTTTCTTCGAAATTCTATTATAAATCATTATGCCTGATCATTCCCCACTAAAATTTTGAAAAACGTAGATTGTTACTCAGTTTATTTAGCACATGCTTCAAACACCCTGGATTAGGGTTTCTAGATTAGGGTTTCAATTTTAAGCAATCGTTTACTGTTTTATACACTCCGTTTCTTCGAAATTCTATTCTAAATCATGAAGCCTAATCATTCCCCACAAAAATTTCTTAAAATGTCGCATATTACTCGGTTTTTATAGCACGTACTTCAAACCTTCCAAATTAGGGTTTTCAAATTATGGTTTCAATTTTAAGTACTCTTTTACTATGTTATACACTCCGTTTCTTTGACATTCTATTATAAATGATCGAGCCTGATCAATCCTGACAAAAATTTTGACAAATGTCGAGCGGTACTCGGATTTTTTTTGCACGTGCTTCAAACATCCCAGATTAGGGTTTCGATTCTAAGCACTCTTTTGCTGTTTTATTTATGCACTCCGTTTCTTCGAAATTCTATTATAAATCATTATGCCTGATCATTCCCCACTAAAATTTTGAAAAACGTAGACTGTTACTCAGTTTATTTAGCACATGCTTCAAACGCCCTGGATTAGGGTTTCCAGATTAGGGTTTCAATTTTAAGCAATCGTTTACTGTTTTATACACTCCGTTTATTCGAAATTCTATTCTAAATCATGAAGCCTAATCATTCCCCACAAAAATTTCTCAAAATGTCGCATATTACTCGGTTTTTATAGCACGTACTTCAAACATTCAAGATTAGGGTTTTCAAATTATGGTTTCAATTTTAAGCACTCTCTTAATATATTATACAGTCCGTTTCTTTGACTTTCTATTATAAATGATCGAGCCTGATCAATCCTGACAAAAATTTTGACAAATGTCGAGCGGTACTCGGCTTTTTTTTGTACGTGCTTCAAACATCCCAGATAAGGGTTTCGATTATAAGCACTCTTTTGCTGTTTTATTTATGCACTCCATTTCTTCGAAATTCTATTATAAATCATTATGCCTGATCATTCCCCACTAAAATTTTGAAAAACGTAGACTGTTACTCAGTTTATTTAGCACATGCTTCAAACGCCCTGGATTAGGGTTTCCAGATTAGGGTTTCAATTTTAAGCAATCGTTTACTGTTTTATACACTCCGTTTATTCGAAATTCTATTCTAAATCATGAAGCCTAATCATTCCCCACAAAAATTTCTTAAAATGTCGCATATTACTCGGTTTTTATAGCACGTACTTCAAACCTTCAAGATTAGGGTTTTCAAATTATGGTTTCAATTTTAAGCACTCTCTTACTATATTATACACTCCGTTTCTTTGACTTTCTATTATAAATGATCGAGCCTGATCAATCCTGACAAAAATTTTGACAAATGTCGAGCGGTACTCGGATTTTTTTTGCACGTGCTTCAAACATCCCAGATAAGGGTTTCGATTATAAGCACTCTTTTGCTGTTTTATTTATGCACTCCGTTTCTTCGAAATTCTATTATAAATCATTATGCCTGATCATTCCCCACTAAAATTTTGAAAAACGTAGACTGTTACTCAGTTTATTTAGCACATGCTTCAAACGCCCTGGATTAGGGTTTCCAGATTAGGGTTTCAATTTTAAGCAATCGTTTACTGTTTTATACACTCCGTTTATTCGAAATTCTATCCTAAAACATGAAGCCTAATCATTCCCCACAAAAATTTCTTAAAATGTCGCATATTACTCGGTTTTTATAGCACGTACTTCAAACCTTCATGATTAGGGTTTTCAAATTATTGTTTCAATTTTAAGCACTCTCTTACTATATTATACAGTCCGTTTCTTTGACTTTCTATTATAAATGATCTAGCCTGATCAATCCTGACAAAAATGTTGACAAATGTCGAGCGGTACTCGGATTTTTTTTGCACGTGCTTCAAACATCCCAGATAAGGGTTTCGATTATAAGCACTCTTTTGCTGTTTTATTTATGCACTCCGTTTCTTCGAAATTCTATTATAAATCATTATGCCTGATCATTCCCCACTAAAATTTTGAAAAACGTAGACTGTTACTCAGTTTATTTAGCACATGCTTCAAACGCCCTGGATTAGGGTTTCCAGATTAGGGTTTCAATTTTAAGCAATCGTTTACTGTTTTATACACTCCGTTTCTTCGAAATTCTATTCTAAATCATGAAGCCTAATCATTCCCCACAAAAATTTCTTAAAATGTCGCATATTACTCGGTTTTTATAGCACGTACTTCAAACCTTCCAAATTAGGGTTTTCAAATTATGGTTTCAATTTTAAGCACTCTTTTACTATGTTATACACTCCGTTTCTTTGACATTCTATTATAAATGATCGAGCCTAATCAATCCTGACAAAAATTTTGACAAATGTCGAGCGGTACTCGGATTTTTTTTGCACGTGCTTCAAACATCCCAGATTAGGGTTTCGATTCTAAGCACTCTTTTGCTGTTTTATTTATGCACTCCGTTTCTTCAAAATTCTATTATAAATCATTATGCCTGATCATTCCCCACTAAAATTTTGAAAAACGTAGATTGTTACTCAGTTTATTTAGCACATGCTTCAAACACCCTGGATTAGGGTTTCTAGATTAGGGTTTCAATTTTAAGCAATCGTTTACTGTTTTATACACTCCGTTTCTTCGAAATTCTATTCTAAATCATGAAGCCTAATCATTCCCCACAAAAATTTCTTAAAATGTCGCATATTACTCGGTTTTTATAGCACGTACTTCAAACCTTCCAAATTAGGGTTTTCAAATTATGGTTTCAATTTTAAGCACTCTTTTACTATGTTATACACTCCGTTTCTTTGACATTCTATTATAAATGATCGAGCCTGATCAATCCTGACAAAAATTTTGACAAATGTCGAGCGGTACTCGGATTTTTTTTGCACGTGCTTCAAACATCCCAGATTAGGGTTTCGATTCTAAGCACTCTTTTGCTGTTTTATTTATGCACTCCGTTTCTTCGAAATTCTATTATAAATCATTATGCCTGATCATTCCCCACTAAAATTTTGAAAAACGTAGATTGTTACTCAGTTTATTTAGCACATGCTTCAAACACCCTGGATTAGGGTTTCTAGATTAGGGTTTCAATTTTAAGCAATCGTTTACTGTTTTATACACTCCGTTTCTTCGAAATTCTATTCTAAATCATGAAGCCTAATCATTCCCCACAAAAATTTCTTAAAATGTCGCATATTACTCGGTTTTTATAGCACGTACTTCAAACCTTCCAAATTAGGGTTTTCAAATTATGGTTTCAATTTTAAGCACTCTTTTACTATGTTATACACTCCGTTTCTTTGACATTCTATTATAAATGATCGAGCCTGATCAATCCTGACTTAAATTTTGACAAATGTCGAGCGGTACTCGGATTTTTTTTGCACGTGCTTTAAACATCCCAGATTAGGGTTTCGATTCTAAGCACTCTTTTGCTGTTTTATTTATGCACTCCGTTTCTTCGAAATTCTATCATAAATCATTATGCCTGATCATTCCCCACTAAAATTTTGAAAAACGTAGATTCTTACTCAGCTTATTTAGCACATGCTTCAAACACCCTGGATTAGGGTTTCTAGATTAGGGTTTCAATTTTAAGCAATCGTTTACTGTTTTATACACTCCGTTTCTTCGAAATTCTATTCTAAATCATGAAGCCTAATCATTCCCCACAAAAATTTCTTAAAATGTCGCATATTACTCGGTTTTTATAGCACGTACTTCAAACCTTCCAAATTAGGGTTTTCAAATTATGGTTTCAATTTTAAGCACTCTTTTACTATGTTATACACTCCGTTTCTTTGACATTCTATTATAAATGATCGAGCCTGATCAATCCTGACAAAAATTTTGACAAATGTCGAGCGGTACTCGGATTTTTTTTGCACGTGCTTTAAACATCCCAGATTAGGGTTTCGATTCTAAGCACTGTTTTGCTGTTTTATTTATGCACTCCGTTTCTTCGAAATTCTATCATAAATCATTATGCCTGATCATTCCCCACTAAAATTTTGAAAAACGTAGATTGTTACTCGGTTTATTTAGCACATGCTTCAAACACCCTGGATTAGAGTTTCTAGATTAGGGTTTCAATTTTAAGCAATCGTTTACTGTTTTATACACTCCGTTTCTTCGAAATTCTATTCTAAATCATGAAGCCTAATCATTCCCCACAAAAATTTCTTAAAATGTCGCATATTACTCGGTTTTTATAGCACGTACTTCAAACCTACCAAATTAGGGTTTTCAAATTATGGTTTCAATTTTAAGCACTCTTTTACTATGTTATACACTCCGTTTCTTTGACATTCTATTATAAATGATCGAGCCTGATCAATCCTGACAAAAATTTTGACAAATGTCCAGCGGTACTCGGATTTTTTTTGCACGTGCTTCAAACATCCCAGATTAGGGTTTCGATTCTAAGCACTCTTTTGCTGTTTTATTTATGCACTCCGTTTCTTCGAAATTCTATTATAAATCATTATGCCTGATCATTCCCCACTAAAATTTTGAAAAACGTAGATTGTTACTCAGTTTATTTAGCACATGCTTCAAACACCCTGGATTAGGGTTTCTAGATTAGGGTTTCAATTTTAAGCAATCGTTTACTGTTTTATACACTCCGTTTCTTCGAAATTCTATTCTAAATCATGAAGCCTAATCATTCCCCACAAAAATTTCTTAAAATGTCGCATATTACTCGGTTTTTATAGCACGTACTTCAAACCTTCCAAATTAGGGTTTTCAAATTATGGTTTCAATTTTAAGCACTCTTTTACTATGTTATACACTCCGTTTCTTTGACATTCTATTATAAATGATCGAGCCTAATCAATCCTGACAAAAATTTTGACAAATGTCGAGCGGTACTCGGATTTTTTTTGCACGTGCTTCAAACATCCCAGATTAGGGTTTCGATTCTAAGCACTCTTTTGCTGTTTTATTTATGCACTCCGTTTCTTCAAAATTCTATTATAAATCATTATGCCTGATCATTCCCCACTAAAATTTTGAAAAACGTAGATTGTTACTCAGTTTATTTAGCACATGCTTCAAACACCCTGGATTAGGGTTTCTAGATTAGGGTTTCAATTTTAAGCAATCGTTTACTGTTTTATACACTCCGTTTCTTCGAAATTCTATTCTAAATCATGAAGCCTAATCATTCCCCACAAAAATTTCTTAAAATGTCGCATATTACTCGGTTTTTATAGCACGTACTTCAAACCTTCCAAATTAGGGTTTTCAAATTATGGTTTCAATTTTAAGCACTCTTTTACTATGTTATACACTCCGTTTCTTTGACATTCTATTATAAATGATCGAGCCTGATCAATCCTGACAAAAATTTTGACAAATGTCGAGCGGTACTCGGATTTTTTTTGCACGTGCTTTAAACATCCCAGATTAGGGTTTCGATTCTAAGCACTCTTTTGCTGTTTTATTTATGCACTCCGTTTCTTCGAAATTCTATCATAAATCATTATGCCTGATCATTCCCCACTAAAATTTTGAAAAACGTAGATTGTTACTCGGTTTATTTAGCACATGCTTCAAACACCCTGGATTAGAGTTTCTAGATTAGGGTTTCAATTTTAAGCAATCGTTTACTATTTTATACACTCCGTTTCTTCGAAATTCTATTCTAAATCATGAAGCCTAATCATTCCCCACAAAAATTTCTTAAAATGTCGCATATTACTCGGTTTTTATAGCACGTACTTCAAACCTACCAAATTAGGGTTTTCAAATTATGGTTTCAATTTTAAGCACTCTTTTACTATGTTATACACTCCGTTTCTTTGACATTCTATTATAAATGATCGAGCCTGATCAATCCTGACAAAAATTTTGACAAATGTCCAGCGGTACTCGGATTTTTTTTGCACGTGCTTCAAACATCCCAGATTAGGGTTTCGATTCTAAGCACTCTTTTGCTGTTTTATTTATGCACTCCGTTTCTTCGAAATTCTATTATAAATCATTATGCCTGATCATTCCCCACAAAAATTTTGAAAAACGTAGATTGTTACTCAGTTTATTTAGCACATGCTTCAAACACCCTGGATTAGGGTTTCTAGATTAGGGTTTCAATTTTAAGCAATCGTTTACTGTTTTATACACTCCGTTTCTTCGAAATTCTATTCTAAATCATGAAGCCTAATCATTCCCCACAAAAATTTCTTAAAATGTCGCATATTACTCGGTTTTTATAGCACGTACTTCAAACCTTCCAAATTAGGGTTTTCAAATTATGGTTTCAATTTTAAGCACTCTTTTACTATGTTATACACTCCGTTTCTTTGACATTCTATTATAAATGATCGAGCCTAATCAATCCTGACAAAAATTTTGACAAATGTCGAGCGGTACTCGGATTTTTTTTGCACGTGCTTCAAACATCCCAGATTAGGGTTTCGATTCTAAGCACTCTTTTGCTGTTTTATTTATGCACTCCGTTTCTTCAAAATTCTATTATAAATCATTATGCCTGATCATTCCCCACTAAAATTTTGAAAAACGTAGATTGTTACTCAGTTTATTTAGCACATGCTTCAAACACCCTGGATTAGGGTTTCTAGATTAGGGTTTCAATTTTAAGCAATCGTTTACTGTTTTATACACTCCGTTTCTTCGAAATTCTATTCTAAATCATGAAGCCTAATCATTCCCCACAAAAATTTCTTAAAATGTCGCATATTACTCGGTTTTTATAGCACGTACTTCAAACCTTCCAAATTAGGGTTTTCAAATTATGGTTTCAATTTTAAGCACTCTTTTACTATGTTATACACTCCGTTTCTTTGACATTCTATTATAAATGATCGAGCCTGATCAATCCTGACAAAAATTTTGACAAATGTCGAGCGGTACTCGGATTTTTTTTGCACGTGCTTTAAACATCCCAGATTAGGGTTTCGATTCTAAGCACTCTTTTGCTGTTTTATTTATGCACTCCGTTTCTTCGAAATTCTATCATAAATCATTATGCCTGATCATTCCCCACTAAAATTTTGAAAAACGTAGATTCTTACTCAGCTTATTTAGCACATGCTTCAAACACCCTGGATTAGGGTTTCTAGATTAGGGTTTCAATTTTAAGCAATCGTTTACTGTTTTATACACTCCGTTTCTTCGAAATTCTATTCTAAATCATGAAGCCTAATCATTCCCCACAAAAATTTCTTAAAATGTCGCATATTACTCGGTTTTTATAGCACGTACTTCAAACCTTCCAAATTAGGGTTTTCAAATTATGGTTTCAATTTTAAGCACTCTTTTACTATGTTATACACTCCGTTTCTTTGACATTCTATTATAAATGATCGAGCCTGATCAATCCTGACAAAAATTTTGACAAATGTCGAGCGGTACTCGGATTTTTTTTGCACGTGCTTTAAACATCCCAGATTAGGGTTTCGATTCTAAGCACTCTTTTGCTGTTTTATTTATGCACTCCGTTTCTTCGAAATTCTATCATAAATCATTATGCCTGATCATTCCCCACTAAAATTTTGAAAAACGTAGATTGTTACTCGGTTTATTTAGCACATGCTTCAAACACCCTGGATTAGAGTTTCTAGATTAGGGTTTCAATTTTAAGCAATCGTTTACTGTTTTATACACTCCGTTTCTTCGAAATTCTATTCTAAATCATGAAGCCTAATCATTCCCCACAAAAATTTCTTAAAATGTCGCATATTACTCGTTTTTTATAGCACGTACTTCAAACCTACCAAATTAGGGTTTTCAAATTATGGTTTCAATTTTAAGCACTCTTTTACTATGTTATACACTCCGTTTCTTTGACATTCTATTATAAATGATCGAGCCTGATCAATCCTGACAAAAATTTTGACAAATGTCCAGCGGTACTCGGATTTTTTTTGCACGTGCTTCAAACATCCCAGATTAGGGTTTCGATTCTAAGCACTCTTTTGCTGTTTTATTTATGCACTCCGTTTCTTCGAAATTCTATTATAAATCATTATGCCTGATCATTCCCCACTAAAATTTTGAAAAACGTAGATTGTTACTCAGTTTATTTAGCACATGCTTCAAACACCCTGGATTAGGGTTTCTAGATTAGGGTTTCAATTTTAAGCAATCGTTTACTGTTTTATACACTCCGTTTCTTCGAAATTCTATTCTAAATCATGAAGCCTAATCATTCCCCACAAAAATTTCTTAAAATGTCGCATATTACTCGGTTTTTATAGCACGTACTTCAAACCTTCCAAATTAGGGTTTTCAAATTATGGTTTCAATTTTAAGCACTCTTTTACTATGTTATACACTCCGTTTCTTTGACATTCTATTATAAATGATCGAGCCTGATCAATCCTGACAAAAATTTTGACAAATGTCGAGCGGTACTCGGATTTTTTTTGCACGTGCTTTAAACATCCCAGATTAGGGTTTCGATTCTAAGCACTCTTTTGCTGTTTTATTTATGCACTCCGTTTCTTCGAAATTCTATCATAAATCATTATGCCTGATCATTCCCCACTAAAATTTTGAAAAACGTAGATTGTTACTCGGTTTATTTAGCACATGCTTCAAACACCCTGGATTAGAGTTTCTAGATTAGGGTTTCAATTTTAAGCAATCGTTTACTATTTTATACACTCCGTTTCTTCGAAATTCTATTCTAAATCATGAAGCCTAATCATTCCCCACAAAAATTTCTTAAAATGTCGCATATTACTCGTTTTTTATAGCACGTACTTCAAACCTACCAAATTAGGGTTTTCAAATTATGGTTTCAATTTTAAGCACTCTTTTACTATGTTATACACTCCGTTTCTTTGACATTCTATTATAAATGATCGAGCCTGATCAATCCTGACAAAAATTTTGACAAATGTCCAGCGGTACTCGGATTTTTTTTGCACGTGCTTCAAACATCCAAGATTAGGGTTTCGATTCTAAGCACTCTTTTGCTGTTTTATTTATGCACTCCGTTTCTTCGAAATTCTATTATAAATCATTATGCCTGATCATTCCCCACTAAAATTTTGAAAAACGTAGATTGTTACTCAGTTTATTTAGCACATGCTTCAAACACCCTGGATTAGGGTTTCTAGATTAGGGTTTCAATTTTAAGCAATCGTTTACTGTTTTATACACTCCGTTTCTTCGAAATTCTATTCTAAATCATGAAGCCTAATCATTCCCCACAAAAATTTCTTAAAATGTCGCATATTACTCGGTTTTTATAGCACGTACTTCAAACCTTCCAAATTAGGGTTTTCAAATTATGGTTTCAATTTTAAGCACTCTTTTACTATGTTATACACTCCGTTTCTTTGACATTCTATTATAAATGATCGAGCCTGATCAATCCTGACAAAAATTTTGACAAATGTCGAGCGGTACTCAGATTTTTTTTGCACGTGCTTCAAACATCCCAGATTAGGGTTTCGATTCTAAGCACTCTTTTGCTGTTTTATTTATGCACTCCGTTTCTTCGAAATTCTATTATAAATCATTATGCCTGATCATTCCCCACTAAAATTTTGAAAAACGTAGATTGTTACTCAGTTTATTTAGCACATGCTTCAAACACCCTGGATTAGGGTTTCTAGATTAGAGTTTCAATTTTAAGCAATCGTTTACTGTTTTATACACTCCGTTTCTTCGAAATTCTATTCTAAATCATGAAGCCTAATCATTCCCCACAAAAATTTCTTAAAATGTCGCATATTACTCGGTTTTTATAGCACGTACTTCAAACCTTCCAAATTAGGGTTTTCAAATTATGGTTTCAATTTTAAGCACTCTTTTACTATGTTATACACTCCGTTTCTTTGACATTCTATTATAAATGATCGAGCCTGATCAATCCTGACAAAAATTTTGACAAATGTCAAGCGGTACTCGGATTTTTTTTGCACGTGCTTCAAACATCCCAGATTAGGGTTTCGATTCTAAGCACTCTTTTGCTGTTTTATTTATGCACTCCGTTTCTTCGAAATTCTATTATAAATCATTATGCCTGATCATTCCCCACTAAAATTTTGAAAAACGTAGATTGTTACTCAGTTTATTTAGCACATGCTTCAAACACCCTGGATTAGGGTTTCTAGATTAGGGTTTCAATTTTAAGCAATCGTTTACTGTTTTATACACTCCGTTTCTTCGAAATTCTATTCTAAATCATGAAGCCTAATCATTCCCCACAAAAATTTCTTAAAATGTCGCATATTACTCGGTTTTTATAGCACGTACTTCAAACCTTCCAAATTAGGGTTTTCAAATTATGGTTTCAATTTTAAGTACTCTTTTACTATGTTATACACTCCGTTTCTTTGACATTCTATTATAAATGATCGAGCCTGATCAATCCTGACAAAAATTTTGACAAATGTCGAGCGGTACTCAGATTTTTTTTGCACGTGCTTCAAACATCCCAGATTAGTGTTTCGATTCTAAGCACTCTTTTGCTGTTTTATTTATGCACTCCGTTTCTTCGAAATTCTATTATAAATCATTATGCCTGATCATTCCCCACTAAAATTTTGAAAAACGTAGACTGTTACTCAGTTTATTTAGCACATGCTTCAAACGCCCTGGATTAGGGTTTCCAGATTAGGGTTTCAATTTTAAGCAATCGTTTACTGTTTTATACACTCCGTTTCTTCGAAATTCTATTCTAAATCATGAAGCCTAATCATTCCCCACAAAAATTTCTTAAAATGTCGCATATTACTCGGTTTTTATAGCACGTACTTCAAACCTTCCAAATTAGGGTTTTCAAATTATGGTTTCAATTTTAAGCACTCTTTTACTATGTTATACACTCCGTTTCTTTGACATTCTATTATAAATGATCGAGCCTGATCAATCCTGACAAAAATTTTGACAAATGTCGAGCGGTACTCGGATTTTTTTTGCACGTGCTTTAAACATCCCAGATTAGGGTTTCGATTCTAAGCACTCTTTTGCTGTTTTATTTATGCACTCCGTTTCTTCGAAATTCTATCATAAATCATTATGCCTGATCATTCCCCACTAAAATTTTGAAAAACGTAGATTCTTACTCAGCTTATTTAGCACATGCTTCAAACACCCTGGATTAGGGTTTCTAGATTAGGGTTTCAATTTTAAGCAATCGTTTACTGTTTTATACACTCCGTTTCTTCGAAATTCTATTCTAAATCATGAAGCCTAATCATTCCCCACAAAAATTTCTTAAAATGTCGCATATTACTCGGTTTTTATAGCACGTACTTCAAACCTTCCAAATTAGGGTTTTCAAATTATGGTTTCAATTTTAAGCACTCTTTTACTATGTTATACACTCCGTTTCTTTGACATTCTATTATAAATGATCGAGCCTGATCAATCCTGACAAAAATTTTGACAAATGTCGAGCGGTACTCGGATTTTTTTTGCACGTGCTTTAAACATCCCAGATTAGGGTTTCGATTCTAAGCACTCTTTTGCTGTTTTATTTATGCACTCCGTTTCTTCGAAATTCTATCATAAATCATTATGCCTGATCATTCCCCACTAAAATTTTGAAAAACGTAGATTGTTACTCGGTTTATTTAGCACATGCTTCAAACACCCTGGATTAGAGTTTCTAGATTAGGGTTTCAATTTTAAGCAATCGTTTACTGTTTTATACACTCCGTTTCTTCGAAATTCTATTCTAAATCATGAAGCCTAATCATTCCCCACAAAAATTTCTTAAAATGTCGCATATTACTCGTTTTTTATAGCACGTACTTCAAACCTACCAAATTAGGGTTTTCAAATTATGGTTTCAATTTTAAGCACTCTTTTACTATGTTATACACTCCGTTTCTTTGACATTCTATTATAAATGATCGAGCCTGATCAATCCTGACAAAAATTTTGACAAATGTCCAGCGGTACTCGGATTTTTTTTGCACGTGCTTCAAACATCCAAGATTAGGGTTTCGATTCTAAGCACTCTTTTGCTGTTTTATTTATGCACTCCGTTTCTTCGAAATTCTATTATAAATCATTATGCCTGATCATTCCCCACTAAAATTTTGAAAAACGTAGATTGTTACTCAGTTTATTTAGCACATGCTTCAAACACCCTGGATTAGGGTTTCTAGATTAGGGTTTCAATTTTAAGCAATCGTTTACTGTTTTATACACTCCGTTTCTTCGAAATTCTATTCTAAATCATGAAGCCTAATCATTCCCCACAAAAATTTCTTAAAATGTCGCATATTACTCGGTTTTTATAGCACGTACTTCAAACCTTCCAAATTAGGGTTTTCAAATTATGGTTTCAATTTTAAGCACTCTTTTACTATGTTATACACTCCGTTTCTTTGACATTCTATTATAAATGATCGAGCCTGATCAATCCTGACAAAAATTTTGACAAATGTCGAGCGGTACTCAGATTTTTTTTGCACGTGCTTCAAACATCCCAGATTAGGGTTTCGATTCTAAGCACTCTTTTGCTGTTTTATTTATGCACTCCGTTTCTTCGAAATTCTATTATAAATCATTATGCCTGATCATTCCCCACTAAAATTTTGAAAAACGTAGATTGTTACTCAGTTTATTTAGCACATGCTTCAAACACCCTGGATTAGGGTTTCTAGATTAGAGTTTCAATTTTAAGCAATCGTTTACTGTTTTATACACTCCGTTTCTTCGAAATTCTATTCTAAATCATGAAGCCTAATCATTCCCCACAAAAATTTCTTAAAATGTCGCATATTACTCGGTTTTTATAGCACGTACTTCAAACCTTCCAAATTAGGGTTTTCAAATTATGGTTTCAATTTTAAGCACTCTTTTACTATGTTATACACTCCGTTTCTTTGACATTCTATTATAAATGATCGAGCCTGATCAATCCTGACAAAAATTTTGACAAATGTCAAGCGGTACTCGGATTTTTTTTGCACGTGCTTCAAACATCCCAGATTAGGGTTTCGATTCTAAGCACTCTTTTGCTGTTTTATTTATGCACTCCGTTTCTTCGAAATTCTATTATAAATCATTATGCCTGATTATTCCCCACTAAAATTTTGAAAAACGTAGATTGTTACTCAGTTTATTTAGCACATGCTTCAAACACCCTGGATTAGGGTTTCTAGATTAGGGTTTCAATTTTAAGCAATCGTTTACTGTTTTATACACTCCGTTTCTTCGAAATTCTATTCTAAATCATGAAGCCTAATCATTCCCCACAAAAATTTCTTAAAATGTCGCATATTACTCGGTTTTTATAGCACGTACTTCAAACCTTCCAAATTAGGGTTTTCAAATTATGGTTTCAATTTTAAGTACTCTTTTACTATGTTATACACTCCGTTTCTTTGACATTCTATTATAAATGATCGAGCCTGATCAATCCTGACAAAAATTTTGACAAATGTCGAGCGGTACTCGGATTTTTTTTGCACGTGCTTCAAACATCCCAGATTAGGGTTTCGATTCTAAGCACTCTTTTGCTGTTTTATTTATGCACTCCGTTTCTTCGAAATTCTATTATAAATCATTATGCCTGATCATTCCCCACTAAAATTTTGAAAAACGTAGACTGTTACTCAGTTTATTTAGCACATGCTTCAAACGCCCTGGATTAGGGTTTCCAGATTAGGGTTTCAATTTTAAGCAATCGTTTACTGTTTTATACACTCCGTTTATTCGAAATTCTATTCTAAATCATGAAGCCTAATCATTCCCCACAAAAATTTCTCAAAATGTCGCATATTACTCGGTTTTTATAGCACGTACTTCAAACCTTCAAGATTAGGGTTTTCAAATTATGGTTTCAATTTTAAGCACTCTCTTAATATATTATACAGTCCGTTTCTTTGACTTTCTATTATAAATGATCGAGCCTGATCAATCCTGACAAAAATTTTGACAAATGTCGAGCGGTGCTCGGCTTTTTTTTGTACGTGCTTCAAACATCCCAGATAAGGGTTTCGATTATAAGCACTCTTTTGCTGTTTTATTTATGCACTCCATTTCTTCGAAATTCTATTATAAATCATTATGCCTGATCATTCCCCACTAAAATTTTGAAAAACGTAGACTGTTACTCAGTTTATTTAGCACATGCTTCAAACGCCCTGGATTAGGGTTTCCAGATTAGGGTTTCAATTTTAAGCAATCGTTTACTGTTTTATACACTCCGTTTATTCGAAATTCTATTCTAAATCATGAAGCCTAATCATTCCCCACAAAAATTTCTTAAAATGTCGCATATTACTCGGTTTTTATAGCACGTACTTCAAACCTTCAAGATTAGGGTTTTCAAATTATGGTTTCAATTTTAAGCACTCTCTTACTATATTATACACTCCGTTTCTTTGACTTTCTATTATAAATGATCGAGCCTGATCAATCCTGACAAAAATTTTGACAAATGTCGAGCGGTACTCGGATTTTTTTTGCACGTGCTTCAAACATCCCAGATAAGGGTTTCGATTATAAGCACTCTTTTGCTGTTTTATTTATGCACTCCGTTTCTTCGAAATTCTATTATAAATCATTATGCCTGATCATTCCCCACTAAAATTTTGAAAAACGTAGACTGTTACTCAGTTTATTTAGCACATGCTTCAAACGCCCTGGATTAGGGTTTCCAGATTAGGGTTTCAATTTTAAGCAATCGTTTACTGTTTTATACACTCCGTTTATTCGAAATTCTATCCTAAAACATGAAGCCTAATCATTCCCCACAAAAATTTCTTAAAATGTCGCATATTACTCGGTTTTTATAGCACGTACTTCAAACCTTCATGATTAGGGTTTTCAAATTATTGTTTCAATTTTAAGCACTCTCTTACTATATTATACAGTCCGTTTCTTTGACTTTCTATTATAAATGATCTAGCCTGATCAATCCTGACAAAAATGTTGACAAATGTCGAGCGGTACTCGGATTTTTTTTGCACGTGCTTCAAACATCCCAGATAAGGGTTTCGATTATAAGCACTCTTTTGCTGTTTTATTTATGCACTCCGTTTCTTCGAAATTCTATTATAAATCATTATGCCTGATCATTCCCCACTAAAATTTTGAAAAACGTAGACTGTTACTCAGTTTATTTAGCACATGCTTCAAACGCCCTGGATTAGGGTTTCCAGATTAGGGTTTCAATTTTAAGCAATCGTTTACTGTTTTATAAACTCCGTTTATTCGAAATTCTATTCTAAATCATGAAGCCTAATCATTCCCCACAAAAATTTCTTAAAATGTCGCATATTACTCGGTTTTTATAGCACGTACTTCAAACCTTCAAGATTAGGGTTTTCAAATTATGGTTTCAATTTTAAGAACTCTCTTAATATATTATACAGTCCGTTTCTTTGACTTTCTATTATAAATGATCGAGCCTGATCAATCCTGACAAAAATTTTGACAAATGTCGAGCGGTACTCGGATTTTTTTTGTACGTGCTTCAAACATCCCAGATAAGGGTTTCGATTATAAGCACTCTTTTGCTGTTTTATTTATGCACTCCGTTTCTTCGAAATTCTATTATAAATCATTATGTCTGATCATTCCCCACTAAAATTTTGAAAAACGTAGACTGTTACTCAGTTTATTAAGCACATGCTTCAAACGCCCTGGATTAGGGTTTCCAGATTAGGGTTTCAATTTTAAGCAATCGTTTACTGTTTTATACACTCCGTTTATTCGAAATTCTATTCTAAAACATGAAGCCTAATCATTCCCCACAAAAATTTCTTAAAATGTCGCATATTACTCGGTTTTTATAGCACGTACTTCAAACCTTCATTATTAGGGTTTTCAAATTATTGTTTCAATTTTAAGCACTCTCTTACTATATTATACAGTCCGTTTCTTTGACTTTCTATTATAAATGATCTAGACTGATCAATCCTGACAAAAATGTTGACAAATGTCGAGCGGTACTCGGATTTTTTTTGCACGTGCTTCAAACATCCCAGATAAGGGTTTCGATTATAAGCACTCTTTTGCTGTTTTATTTATGCACTCCGTTTCTTCGAAATTCTATTATAAATCATTATGCCTGATCATTCCCCACTAAAATTTTGAAAAACGTAGACTGTTACTCAGTTTATTAAGCACATGCTTCAAACGCCCTGGATTAGGGTTTCCAGATTAGGGTTTCAATTTTAAGCAATCGTTTACTGTTTTATACACTCCGTTTATTCGAAATTCTATTCTAAATCATGAAGCCTAATCATTCCCCACAAAAATTTCTTAAAATGTCGCATATTACTCGGTTTTTATAGCACGTACTTCAAACCTTCATGATTAGGGTTTTCAAATTATGGTTAAAATTTTAAGCACTCTCTTACTATATTATACAGTCCGTTTCTTTGACTTTCTATTATAAATGATCGAGCCTGATCAATCCTGACAAAAATTTTGACAAATGTCGAGCGGTACTCGGATTTTTTTTGCACGTGCTTCAAACATCCCAGATTAGGGTTTCGATTATAAGCACTCTTTTGCTGTTTTATTTGTGCACTCCGTTTCTTCGAAATTCTATTATAAATCATTATGCCTGATCATTCCCCACTAAAATTTTGGAAAACGTAGACTGTTACTCAGTTTATTTAGCACATGCTTCAAACGCCCTGGTTTAGGGTTTCCAGATTAGGGTTTCAATTTTAAGCAATCGTTTACTGTTTTATACACTCCGTTTATTCGAAATTCTATTCTAAATCATGAAGCCTAATCATTCCCCACAAAAATTTCTTAAAATGTCGCATATTACTCGGTTTTTATAGCACGTACTTCAAACCTTCAAGATTAGGGTTTTCAAATTATGGTTTCAATTTTAAGCACTCTCTTAATATATTATACAGTCCGTTTCTTTGACTTTCTATTATAAATGATCGAGCCTGATCAATCCTGACAAAAATTTTGACAAATGTCGAGCGGTACTCGGATTTTTTTTGTACGTGCTTCAAACATCCCAGATAAGGGTTTCGATTATAAGCACTCTTTTGCTGTTTTATTTATGCACTCCGTTTCTTCGAAATTCTATTATAAATCATTATGCCTGATCATTCCCCACTAAAATTTTGAAAAACGTAGACTGTTACTCAGTTTATTAAGCACATGCTTCAAACGCCCTGGATTAGGGTTTCCAGATTAGGGTTTCAATTTTAAGCAATCGTTTACTGTTTTATACACTCCGTTTATTCGAAATTCTATTCTAAATCATGAAGCCTAATCATTCCCCACAAAAATTTCTTAAAATGTCGCATATTACTCGGTTTTTATAGCACGTACTTCAAACCTTCATGATTAGGGTTTTCAAATTATGGTTAAAATTTTAAGCACTCTCTTACTATATTATACAGTCCGTTTCTTTGACTTTCTATTATAAATGATCGAGCCTGATCAATCCTGACAAAAATTTTGACAAATGTCGAGCGGTACTCGGATTTTTTTTGCACGTGCTTCAAACATCCCAGATTAGGGTTTCGATTATAAGCACTCTTTTGCTGTTTTATTTGTGCACTCCGTTTCTTCGAAATTCTATTATAAATCATTATGCCTGATCATTCCCCACTAAAATTTTGGAAAACGTAGACTGTTACTCAGTTTATTTAGCACATGCTTCAAACGCCCTGGTTTAGGGTTTCCAGATTAGGGTTTCAATTTTAAGCAATCGTTTACTGTTTTATACACTCCGTTTATTCGAAATTCTATTCTAAATCATGAAGCCTAATCATTCCCCACAAAAATTTCTTAAAATGTCGCATATTACTCGGTTTTTATAGCACGTACTTCAAACCTTCAAGATTAGGGTTTTCAAATTATGGTTTCAATTTTAAGCACTCTCTTAATATATTATACAGTCCGTTTCTTTGACTTTCTATTATAAATGATCGAGCCTGATCAATCCTGACAAAAATTTTGACAAATGTCGAGCGGTACTCGGATTTTTTTTGTACGTGCTTCAAACATCCCAGATAAGGGTTTCGATTATAAGCACTCTTTTGCTGTTTTATTTATGCACTCCGTTTCTTCGAAATTCTATTATAAATCATTATGCCTGATCATTCCCCACTAAAATTTTGAAAAACGTAGACTGTTACTCAGTTTATTAAGCACATGCTTCAAACGCCCTGGATTAGGGTTTCCAGATTAGGGTTTCAATTTTAAGCAATCGTTTACTGTTTTATACACTCCGTTTATTCGAAATTCTATTCTAAATCATGAAGCCTAATCATTCCCCACAAAAATTTCTTAAAATGTCGCATATTACTCGGTTTTTATAGCACGTACTTCAAACCTTCAATATTAGGGTTTTCAAATTATGGTTTCAATTTTAAGCACTCTCTTACTATATTATACAGTCCGTTTCTTTGACTTTCTATTATAAATGATCTAGACTGATCAATCCTGACAAAAATGTTGACAAATGTCGAGCGGTACTCGGATTTTTTTTGCACGTGCTTCAAACATCCCAGATAAGGGTTTCGATTATAAGCACTCTTTTGCTGTTTTATTTATGCACTCCGTTTCTTCGAAATTCTATTATAAATCATTATGCCTAATCATTCCCCACTAAAATTTTGAAAAACGTAGACTGTTACTCAGTTTATTTAGCACATGCTTCAAACGCCCTGGATTAGGGTTTCCAGATTAGGGTTTCAATTTTAAGCAATCGTTTACTGTTTTATACACTCCGTTTATTCGAAATTCTATTCTAAATCATGAAGCCTAATCATTCCCCACAAAAATTTCTTACAATGTCGCATATTACTCGGTTTTTATAGCACGTACTTCAAACCTTCATGATTAGGGTTTTCAAATTATGGTTTCAATTTTAAGCACTCTCTTACTATATTATACAGTCCGTTTCTTTGACTTTCTATTATAAATGATCGAGCCTGATCAATCCTGACAAAAATTTTGACAAATGTCGAGCGGTACTCGGATTTTTTTTGCACGTGCTTCAAACATCCCAGATTAGGGTTTCGATTATAAGCACTCTTTTGCTGTTTTATTTGTGCACTCCGTTTCTTCGAAATTCTATTATAAATCATTATGCCTGATCATTCCCCACTAAAATTTTGAAAAACGTAGACTGTTACTCAGTTTATTAAGCACATGCTTCAAACGCCCTGGATTAGGGTTTCCAGATTAGGGTTTCAATTTTAAGCAATCGTTTACTGTTTTATACACTCCGTTTATTCGAAATTCTATTCTAAATCATGAAGCCTAATCATTCCCCACAAAAATTTCTTAAAATGTCGCATATTACTCGGTTTTTATAGCACGTACTTCAAACCTTCATGATTAGGGTTTTCAAATTATGGTTTCAATTTTAAGCACTCTCTTACTATATTATACAGTCCGTTTCTTTGACTTTCTATTATAAATGATCGAGCCTGATCAATCCTGACAAAAATTTTGACAAATGTCGAGCGGTACTCGGATTTTTTTTGCACGTGCTTCAAACATCCCAGATTAGGGTTTCGATTATAAGCACTCTTTTGCTGTTTTATTTGTGCACTCCGTTTCTTCGAAATTCTATTATAAATCATTATGCCTGATCATTCCCCACTCAAATTTTGGAAAACGTAGACTGTTACTCAGTTTATTTAGCAAATGCTTCAAACGCTTTGGATTAGGGTTTCCAGATTAGGTTTCAATTTTTAGCAATCGTTTACTGTTTTATACACTCCGTTTATTCGAAATTCTATTCTAAATCATGAAGCCTAATCATTCCCCACAAAAATTTCTTAAAATGTCGCATATTACTCGGTTTTTATAGCACGTACTTCAAACCTTCAAGATTAGGGTTTTCAAATTATGGTTTCAATTTTAAGCACTCTCTTAATATATTATACAGTCCGTTTCTTTGACTTTCTATTATAAATGATCGAGCCTGATCAATCCTGACAAAAATTTTGACAAATGTCGAGCGGTACTCGGATTTTTTTTGTACGTGCTTCAAACATCCCAGATAAGGGTTTCGATTATAAGCACTCTTTTGCTGTTTTATTTATGCACTCCGTTTCTTCGAAATTCTATTATAAATCATTATGCCTGATCATTCCCCACTAAAATTTTGAAAAACGTAGACTGTTACTCAGTTTATTTAGCACATGCTTCAAACGCCCTGGATTAGGGTTTCCAGATTAGGGTTTCAATTTTAAGCAATCGTTTACTGTTTTATACACTCCGTTTATTCGAAATTCTATTCTAAATCATGAAGCCTAATCATTCCCCACAAAAATTTCTTACAATGTCGCATATTACTCGGTTTTTATAGCACGTACTTCAAACCTTCATGATTAGGGTTTTCAAATTATGGTTTCAATTTTAAGCACTCTCTTACTATATTATACAGTCCGTTTCTTTGACTTTCTATTATAAATGATCGAGCCTGATCAATCCTGACAAAAATTTTGACAAATGTCGAGCGGTACTCGGATTTTTTTTGCACGTGCTTCAAACATCCCAGATTAGGGTTTCGATTATAAGCACTCTTTTGCTGTTTTATTTGTGCACTCCGTTTCTTCGAAATTCTATTATAAATCATTATGCCTGATCATTCCCCACTAAAATTTTGAAAAACGTAGACTGTTACTCAGTTTATTAAGCACATGCTTCAAACGCCCTGGATTAGGGTTTCCAGATTAGGGTTTCAATTTTAAGCAATCGTTTACTGTTTTATACACTCCGTTTATTCGAAATTCTATTCTAAATCATGAAGCCTAATCATTCCCCACAAAAATTTCTTAAAATGTCGCATATTACTCGGTTTTTATAGCACGTACTTCAAACCTTCATGATTAGGGTTTTCAAATTATGGTTTCAATTTTAAGCACTCTCTTACTATATTATACAGTCCGTTTCTTTGACTTTCTATTATAAATGATCGAGCCTGATCAATCCTGACAAAAATTTTGACAAATGTCGAGCGGTACTCGGATTTTTTTTGCACGTGCTTCAAACATCCCAGATTAGGGTTTCGATTATAAGCACTCTTTTGCTGTTTTATTTGTGCACTCCGTTTCTTCGAAATTCTATTATAAATCATTATGCCTGATCATTCCCCACTCAAATTTTGGAAAACGTAGACTGTTACTCAGTTTATTTAGCAAATGCTTCAAACGCTTTGGATTAGGGTTTCCAGATTAGGTTTCAATTTTTAGCAATCGTTTACTGTTTTATACACTCCGTTTATTCGAAATTCTATTCTAAATCATGAAGCCTAATCATTCCCCACAAAAATTTCTTAAAATGTCGCATATTACTCGGTTTTTATAGCACGTACTTCAAACCTTCAAGATTAGGGTTTTCAAATTATGGTTTCAATTTTAAGCACTCTCTTAATATATTATACAGTCCGTTTCTTTGACTTTCTATTATAAATGATCGAGCCTGATCAATCCTGACAAAAATTTTGACAAATGTCGAGCGGTACTCGGATTTTTTTTGTACGTGCTTCAAACATCCCAGATAAGGGTTTCGATTATAAGCACTCTTTTGCTGTTTTATTTATGCACTCCGTTTCTTCGAAATTCTATTATAAATCATTATGCCTGATCATTCCCCACTAAAATTTTGAAAAACGTAGACTGTTACTCAGTTTATTTAGCACATGCTTCAAACGCCCTGGATTAGGGTTTCCAGATTAGGGTTTCAATTTTAAGCAATCGTTTACTGTTTTATACACTCCGTTTATTCGAAATTCTATTCTAAATCATGAAGCCTAATCATTCCCCACAAAAATTTCTTAAAATGTCGCATATTACTCGGTTTTTATAGCACGTACTTCAAACCTTCAAGATTAGGGTTTTCAAATTATGGTTTCAATTTTAAGCACTCTCTTAATATATTATACAGTCCGTTTCTTTGACTTTCTATTATAAATGATCGAGCCTGATCAATCCTGACAAAAATTTTGACAAATGTCGAGCGGTACTCGGATTTTTTTTGTACGTGCTTCAAACATCCCAGATAAGGGTTTCGATTATAAGCACTCTTTTGCTGTTTTATTTATGCACTCCGTTTCTTCGAAATTCTATTATAAATCATTATGCCTGATCATTCCCCACTAAAATTTTGGAAAACGTAGACTGTTACTCAGTTTATTTAGCACATGCTTCAAACGCCCTCGTTTAGGGTTTCCAGATTAGGGTTTCAATTTTAAGCAATCGTTTACTGTTTTATACACTCCGTTTATTCGAAATTCTATTCTAAATCATGAAGCCTAATCATTCCCCAAAAAAATTTCTTAAAATGTCGCATATTACTCGGTTTTTATAGCACGTACTTCAAACCTTCAAGATTAGGGTTTTCAAATTATGGTTTCAATTTTAAGCACTCTCTTACTATATTATACAGTCCGTTTCTTTGACTTTCTATTATAAATGATCGAGCCTGATCAATCCTGACAAAAATTTTGACAAATGTCGAGCGGTACTCGGATTTTTTTTGCACGTGCTTCAAACATCCCAGATAAGGGTTTCGATTATAAGCACTCTTTTGCTGTTTTATTTATGCACTCCGTTTCTTCGAAATTCTATTATAAATCATTATGCCTAATCATTCCCCACTAAAATTTTGAAAAACGTAGACTGTTACTCAGTTTATTTAGCACATGCTTCAAACGCCCTGGATTAGGGTTTCCAGATTAGGGTTTCAATTTTAAGCAATCGTTTACTGTTTTATACACTCCGTTTATTCGAAATTCTATTCTAAATCATGAAGCCTAATCATTCCCCACAAAAATTTCTTAAAATGTCGCATATTACTCGGTTTTTATAGCACGTACTTCAAACCTTCATGATTAGGGTTTTCAAATTATGGTTTCAATTTTAAGCACTCTCTTACTATATTATACAGTCCGTTTCTTTGACTTTCTATTATAAATGATCGAGCCTGATCAATCCTGACAAAAATTTTGACAAATGTCGAGCGGTACTCGGATTTTTTTTGCACGTGCTTCAAACATCCCAGATTAGGGTTTCGATTATAAGCACTCTTTTGCTGTTTTATTTGTGCACTCCGTTTCTTCGAAATTCTATTATAAATCATTATGCCTGATCATTCCCCACTCAAATTTTGGAAAACGTAGACTGTTACTCAGTTTATTTAGCAAATGCTTCAAACGCTTTGGATTAGGGTTTCCAGATTAGGTTTCAATTTTTAGCAATCGTTTACTGTTTTATACACTCCGTTTATTCGAAATTCTATTCTAAATCATGAAGCCTAATCATTCCCCACAAAAATTTCTTAAAATGTCGCATATTACTCGGTTTTTATAGCACGTACTTCAAACCTTCAAGATTAGGGTTTTCAAATTATGGTTTCAATTTTAAGCACTCTCTTAATATATTATACAGTCCGTTTCTTTGACTTTCTATTATAAATGATCGAGCCTGATCAATCCTGACAAAAATTTTGACAAATGTCGAGCGGTACTCGGATTTTTTTTGTACGTGCTTCAAACATCCCAGATAAGGGTTTCGATTATAAGCACTCTTTTGCTGTTTTATTTATGCACTCCGTTTCTTCGAAATTCTATTATAAATCATTATGCCTGATCATTCCCCACTAAAATTTTGAAAAACGTAGACTGTTACTCAGTTTATTTAGCACATGCTTCAAACGCCCTGGATTAGGGTTTCCAGATTAGGGTTTCAATTTTAAGCAATCGTTTACTGTTTTATACACTCCGTTTATTCGAAATTCTATTCTAAATCATGAAGCCTAATCATTCCCCACAAAAATTTCTTAAAATGTCGCATATTACTCGGTTTTTATAGCACGTACTTCAAACCTTCAAGATTAGGGTTTTCAAATTATGGTTTCAATTTTAAGCACTCTCTTAATATATTATACAGTCCGTTTCTTTGACTTTCTATTATAAATGATCGAGCCTGATCAATCCTGACAAAAATTTTGACAAATGTCGAGCGGTACTCGGATTTTTTTTGTACGTGCTTCAAACATCCCAGATAAGGGTTTCGATTATAAGCACTCTTTTGCTGTTTTATTTATGCACTCCGTTTCTTCGAAATTCTATTATAAATCATTATGCCTGATCATTCCCCACTAAAATTTTGGAAAACGTAGACTGTTACTCAGTTTATTTAGCACATGCTTCAAACGCCCTCGTTTAGGGTTTCCAGATTAGGGTTTCAATTTTAAGCAATCGTTTACTGTTTTATACACTCCGTTTATTCGAAATTCTATTCTAAATCATGAAGCCTAATCATTCCCCAAAAAAATTTCTTAAAATGTCGCATATTACTCGGTTTTTATAGCACGTACTTCAAACCTTCAAGATTAGGGTTTTCAAATTATGGTTTCAATTTTAAGCACTCTCTTACTATATTATACAGTCCGTTTCTTTGACTTTCTATTATAAATGATCGAGCCTGATCAATCCTGACAAAAATTTTGACAAATGTCGAGCGGTACTCGGATTTTTTTTGCACGTGCTTCAAACATCCCAGATAAGGGTTTCGATTATAAGCACTCTTTTGCTGTTTTATTTATGCACTCCGTTTCTTCGAAATTCTATTATAAATCATTATGCCTAATCATTCCCCACTAAAATTTTGAAAAACGTAGACTGTTACTCAGTTTATTTAGCACATGCTTCAAACGCCCTGGATTAGGGTTTCCAGATTAGGGTTTCAATTTTAAGCAATCGTTTACTGTTTTATACACTCCGTTTATTCGAAATTCTATTCTAAATCATGAAGCCTAATCATTCCCCACAAAAATTTCTTAAAATGTCGCATATTACTCGGTTTTTATAGCACGTACTTCAAACCCTCAAGATTAGGGTTTTCAAATTATGGTTTCAATTTTAAGCACTCTCTTACTATATTATACAGTCCGTTTCTTTGACTTTCTATTATAAATGATCGAGCCTGATCAATCCTGACAAAAATTTTGACAAATGTCGAGCGGTACTCGGATTTTTTTTGCACGTGCTTCAAACATCCCAGATAAGGGTTTCGAATATAAGCACTCTTTTGCTGTTTTATTTATGCACTCCGTTTCTTCGAAATTCTATTATAAATCATTATGCCTGATCATTCCCCACTAAAATTTTGAAAAACGTAGACTGTTACTCAGTTTATTTAGCACATGCTTCAAACGCCCTGGATTAGGGTTTCCAGATTAGGGTTTCAATTTTAAGCAATCGTTTACTGTTTTATACACTCCGTTTATTCGAAATTCTATTCTAAATCATGAAGCCTAATCATTCCCCACAAAAATTTCTTAAAATGTCGCATATTACTCGGTTTTTATAGCACGTACTTCAAACCTTCAAGATTAGGGTTTTCAAATTATGGTTTCAATTTTAAGCACTCTCTTACTATATTATACAGTCCGTTTCTTTGACTTTCTATTATAAATGATCGAGCCTGATCAATCCTGACAAAAATTTTGACAAATGTCGAGCGGTACTCGGATTTTTTTTGCACGTGCTTCAAACATCCCAGATAAGGGTTTCGATTATAAGCACTCTTTTGCTGTTTTATTTATGCACTCCGTTTCTTCGAAATTCTATTATAAATCATTATGCCTGATCATTCCCCACTAAAATTTTGAAAAACGTAGACTGTTACTCAGTTTATTTAGCACATGCTTCAAACGCCCTGGATTAGGGTTTCCAGATTAGGGTTTCAATTTTAAGCAATCGTTTACTGTTTTATACACTCCGTTTATTCGAAATTCTATTCTAAATCATGAAGCCTAATCATTCCCCACAAAAATTTCTTAAAATGTCGCATATTACTCGGTTTTTATAGCACGTACTTCAAACCTTCAAGATTAGGGTTTTCAAATTATGGTTTCAATTTTAAGCACTCTCTTACTATATTATACAGTCCGTTTCTTTGACTTTCTATTATAAATGATCGAGCCTGATCAATCCTGACAAAAATTTTGACAAATGTCGAGCGGTACTCGGATTTTTTTTGCACGTGCTTCAAACATCCCAGATAAGGGTTTCGATTATAAGCACTCTTTTGCTGTTTTATTTATGCACTCCGTTTCTTCGAAATTCTATTATAAATCATTATGCCTGATCATTCCCCACTAAAATTTTGAAAAACGTAGACTGTTACTCAGTTTATTTAGCACATGCTTCAAACGCCCTGGATTAGGGTTTCCAGATTAGGGTTTCAATTTTAAGCAATCGTTTACTGTTTTATACACTCCGTTTATTCGAAATTCTATTCTAAATCATGAAGCCTAATCATTCCCCACAAAAATTTCTTAAAATGTCGCATATTACTCGGTTTTTATAGCACGTACTTCAAACCTTCAAGATTAGGGTTTTCAAATTATGGTTTCAATTTTAAGCACTCTCTTAATATATTATACAGTCCGTTTCTTTGACTTTCTATTATAAATGATCGAGCCTGATCAATCCTGACAAAAATTTTGACAAATGTCGAGCGGTACTCGGATTTTTTTTGTACGTGCTTCAAACATCCCAGATAAGGGTTTCGATTATAAGCACTCTTTTGCTGTTTTATTTATGCACTCCGTTTCTTCGAAATTCTATTATAAATCATTATGCCTGATCATTCCCCACTAAAATTTTGGAAAACGTAGACTGTTACTCAGTTTATTTAGCACATGCTTCAAACGCCCTCGTTTAGGGTTTCCAGATTAGGGTTTCAATTTTAAGCAATCGTTTACTGTTTTATACACTCCGTTTATTCGAAATTCTATTCTAAATCATGAAGCCTAATCATTCCCCAAAAAAATTTCTTAAAATGTCGCATATTACTCGGTTTTTATAGCACGTACTTCAAACCTTCAAGATTAGGGTTTTCAAATTATGGTTTCAATTTTAAGCACTCTCTTACTATATTATACAGTCCGTTTCTTTGACTTTCTATTATAAATGATCGAGCCTGATCAATCCTGACAAAAATTTTGACAAATGTCGAGCGGTACTCGGATTTTTTTTGCACGTGCTTCAAACATCCCAGATAAGGGTTTCGATTATAAGCACTCTTTTGCTGTTTTATTTATGCACTCCGTTTCTTCGAAATTCTATTATAAATCATTATGCCTGATCATTCCCCACTAAAATTTTGAAAAACGTAGACTGTTACTCAGTTTATTTAGCACATGCTTCAAACGCCCTAGATTAGGGTTTCCAGATTAGGGTTTCAATTTTAAGCAATCGTTTACTGTTTTATACACTCCGTTTATTCGAAATTCTATTCTAAATCATGAAGCCTAATCATTCCCCACAAAAATTTCTTAAAATGTCGCATATTACTCGGTTTTTATAGCACGTACTTCAAACCTTCAAGATTAGGGTTTTCAAATTATGGTTTCAATTTTAAGCACTCTCTTACTATATTATACAGTCCGTTTCTTTGACTTTCTATTATAAATGATCGAGCCTGATCAATCCTGACAAAAATTTTGACAAATGTCGAGCGGTACTCGGATTTTTTTTGCACGTGCTTCAAACATCCCAGATAAGGGTTTCGATTATAAGCACTCTTTTGCTGTTTTATTTATGCACTCCGTTTCTTCGAAATTCTATTATAAATCATTATGCCTGATCATTCCCCACTAAAATTTTGAAAAACGTAGACTGTTACTCAGTTTATTTAGCACATGCTTCAAACGCCCTGGATTAGGGTTTCCAGATTAGGGTTTCAATTTTAAGCAATCGTTTACTGTTTTATACACTCCGTTTATTCGAAATTCTATTCTAAATCATGAAGCCTAATCATTCCCCACAAAAATTTCTTAAAATGTCGCATATTACTCGGTTTTTATAGCACGTACTTCAAACCTTCAAGATTAGGGTTTTCAAATTATGGTTTCAATTTTAAGCACTCTCTTACTATATTATACAGTCCGTTTCTTTGACTTTCTATTATAAATGATCGAGCCTGATCAATCCTGACAAAAATTTTGACAAATGTCGAGCGGTACTCGGATTTTTTTTGCACGTGCTTCAAACATCCCAGATAAGGGTTTCGATTATAAGCACTCTTTTGCTGTTTTATTTATGCACTCCGTTTCTTCGAAATTCTATTATAAATCATTATGCCTGATCATTCCCCACTAAAATTTTGAAAAACGTAGACTGTTACTCAGTTTATTTAGCACATGCTTCAAACGCCCTGGATTAGGGTTTCCAGATTAGGGTTTCAATTTTAAGCAATCGTTTACTGTTTTATACACTCCGTTTATTCGAAATTCTATTCTAAATCATGAAGCCTAATCATTCCCCACAAAAATTTCTTAAAATGTCGCATATTACTCGGTTTTTATAGCACGTACTTCAAACCTTCAAGATTAGGGTTTTCAAATTATGGTTTCAATTTTAAGCACTCTCTTACTATATTATATAGTCCGTTTCTTTGACTTTCTATTATAAATGATCGAGCCTGATCAATCCTGACAAAAATTTTGACAAATGTCGAGCGGTACTCGGATTTTTTTTGCACGTGCTTCAAACATCCCAGATAAGGGTTTCGATTATAAGCACTCTTTTGCTGTTTTATTTATGCACTCCGTTTCTTCGAAATTCTATTATAAATCATTATGCCTGATCATTCCCCACTAAAATTTTGAAAAACGTAGACTGTTACTCAGTTTATTTAGCACATGCTTCAAACGCCCTGGATTAGGGTTTCCAGATTAGGGTTTCAATTTTAAGCAATCGTTTACTGTTTTATACACTCCGTTTATTCGAAATTCTATTCTAAATCATGAAGCCTAATCATTCCCCACAAAAATTTCTTAAAATGTCGCATATTACTCGGTTTTTATAGCACGTACTTCAAACCTTCAAGATTAGGGTTTTCAAATTATGGTTTCAATTTTAAGCACTCTCTTAATATATTATACAGTCCGTTTCTTTGACTTTCTATTATAAATGATCGAGCCTGATCAATCCTGACAAAAATTTTGACAAATGTCGAGCGGTACTCGGATTTTTTTTGTACGTGCTTCAAACATCCCAGATAAGGGTTTCGATTATAAGCACTCTTTTGCTGTTTTATTTATGCACTCCGTTTCTTCGAAATTCTATTATAAATCATTATGCCTGATCATTCCCCACTAAAATTTTGGAAAACGTAGACTGTTACTCAGTTTATTTAGCACATGCTTCAAACGCCCTCGTTTAGGGTTTCCAGATTAGGGTTTCAATTTTAAGCAATCGTTTACTGTTTTATACACTCCGTTTATTCGAAATTCTATTCTAAATCATGAAGCCTAATCATTCCCCAAAAAAATTTCTTAAAATGTCGCATATTACTCGGTTTTTATAGCACGTACTTCAAACCTTCAAGATTAGGGTTTTCAAATTATGGTTTCAATTTTAAGCACTCTCTTACTATATTATACAGTCCGTTTCTTTGACTTTCTATTATAAATGATCGAGCCTGATCAATCCTGACAAAAATTTTGACAAATGTCGAGCGGTACTCGATTTTTTTTGCATGTGCTTCAAACATCCCAGATTTGGGTTTCGATTATAAGCACTATTTTGCTGTTTTATTTGTGCTCTCCGTTTCTTCGAAATTCTATTATAAATCATTATGCCTGATCATTCCCCACTAAAATTTTGGAAAACGTAGACTGTTACTCAGTTTATTTAGCACATGCTTCAAACGCCCTGGATTAGGGTTTCCAGATTAGGGTTTCAATTTTAAGCAATCGTTTACTGTTTTATACACTCCGTTTATTCGAAATTCTATTCTAAATCATGAAGCCTAATCATTCCCCACAAAAATTTCTTAAAATGTCGCATATTACTCGGTTTTTATAGCACGTACTTCAAACCTTCAAGATTAGGGTTTTCAAATTATGGTTTCAATTTTAAGCACTCTCTTACTATATTATACAGTCCGTTTCTTTGACTTTCTATTATAAATGATCGAGCCTGATCAATCCTGACAAAAATTTTGACAAATGTCGAGCGGTACTCGGATTTTTTTTGCACGTGCTTCAAACATCCCAGATAAGGGTTTCGATTATAAGCACTCTTTTGCTGTTTTATTTATGCACTCCGTTTCTTCGAAATTCTATTATAAATCATTATGCCTGATCATTCCCCACTAAAATTTTGAAAAACGTAGACTGTTACTCAGTTTATTTAGCACATGCTTCAAACGCCCTCGTTTAGGGTTTCCAGATTAGGGTTTCAATTTTAAGCAATCGTTTACTGTTTTATACACTCCGTTTATTCGAAATTCTATTCTAAATCATGAAGCCTAATCATTCCCCACAAAAATTTCTTAAAATGTCGCATATTACTCGGTTTTTATAGCACGTACTTCAAACCTTCAAGATTAGGGTTTTCAAATTATGGTTTCAATTTTAAGCACTCTCTTACTATATTATACAGTCCGTTTCTTTGACTTTCTATTATAAATGATCGAGCCTGATCAATCCTGACAAAAATTTTGACAAATGTCGAGCGGTACTCGGATTTTTTTTGCACGTGCTTCAAACATCCCAGATAAGGGTTTCGATTATAAGCACTCTTTTGCTGTTTTATTTATGCACTCCGTTTCTTCGAAATTCTATTATAAATCATTATGCCTGATCATTCCCCACTAAAATTTTGAAAAACGTAGACTGTTACTCAGTTTATTTAGCACATGCTTCAAACGCCCTAGATTAGGGTTTCCAGATTAGGGTTTCAATTTTAAGCAATCGTTTACTGTTTTATACACTCCGTTTATTCGAAATTCTATTCTAAATCATGAAGCCTAATCATTCCCCACAAAAATTTCTTAAAATGTCGCATATTACTCGGTTTTTATAGCACGTACTTCAAACCTTCAAGATTAGGGTTTTCAAATTATGGTTTCAATTTTAAGCACTCTCTTACTATATTATACAGTCCGTTTCTTTGACTTTCTATTATAAATGATCGAGCCTGATCAATCCTGACAAAAATTTTGACAAATGTCGAGCGGTACTCGGATTTTTTTTGCACGTGCTTCAAACATCCCAGATAAGGGTTTCGATTATAAGCACTCTTTTGCTGTTTTATTTATGCACTCCGTTTCTTCGAAATTCTATTATAAATCATTATGCCTGATCATTCCCCACTAAAATTTTGAAAAACGTAGACTGTTACTCAGTTTATTTAGCACATGCTTCAAACGCCCTGGATTAGGGTTTCCAGATTAGGGTTTCAATTTTAAGCAATCGTTTACTGTTTTATACACTCCGTTTATTCGAAATTCTATTCTAAATCATGAAGCCTAATCATTCCCCACAAAAATTTCTTAAAATGTCGCATATTACTCGGTTTTTATAGCACGTACTTCAAACCTTCAAGATTAGGGTTTTCAAATTATGGTTTCAATTTTAAGCACTCTCTTACTATATTATACAGTCCGTTTCTTTGACTTTCTATTATAAATGATCGAGCCTGATCAATCCTGACAAAAATTTTGACAAATGTCGAGCGGTACTCGGATTTTTTTTGCACGTGCTTCAAACATCCCAGATAAGGGTTTCGATTATAAGCACTCTTTTGCTGTTTTATTTATGCACTCCGTTTCTTCGAAATTCTATTATAAATCATTATGCCTGATCATTCCCCACTAAAATTTTGAAAAACGTAGACTGTTACTCAGTTTATTTAGCACATGCTTCAAACGCCCTGGATTAGGGTTTCCAGATTAGGGTTTCAATTTTAAGCAATCGTTTACTGTTTTATACACTCCGTTTATTCGAAATTCTATTCTAAATCATGAAGCCTAATCATTCCCCACAAAAATTTCTTAAAATGTCGCATATTACTCGGTTTTTATAGCACGTACTTCAAACCTTCAAGATTAGGGTTTTCAAATTATGGTTTCAATTTTAAGCACTCTCTTACTATATTATACAGTCCGTTTCTTTGACTTTCTATTATAAATGATCGAGCCTGATCAATCCTGACAAAAATTTTGACAAATGTCGAGCGGTACTCGGATTTTTTTTGCACGTGCTTCAAACATCCCAGATAAGGGTTTCGATTATAAGCACTCTTTTGCTGTTTTATTTATGCACTCCGTTTCTTCGAAATTCTATTATAAATCATTATGCCTGATCATTCCCCACTAAAATTTTGGAAAACGTAGACTGTTACTCAGTTTATTTAGCACATGCTTCAAACGCCCTCGTTTAGGGTTTCCAGATTAGGGTTTCAATTTTAAGCAATCGTTTACTGTTTTATACACTCCGTTTATTCGAAATTCTATTCTAAATCATGAAGCCTAATCATTCCCCAAAAAAATTTCTTAAAATGTCGCATATTACTCGGTTTTTATAGCACGTACTTCAAACCTTCAAGATTAGGGTTTTCAAATTATGGTTTCAATTTTAAGCACTCTCTTACTATATTATACAGTCCGTTTCTTTGACTTTCTATTATAAATGATCGAGCCTGATCAATCCTGACAAAAATTTTGACAAATGTCGAGCGGTACTCGATTTTTTTTGCATGTGCTTCAAACATCCCAGATTTGGGTTTCGATTATAAGCACTATTTTGCTGTTTTATTTGTGCACTCCGTTTCTTCGAAATTCTATTATAAATCATTATGCCTGATCATTCCCCACTAAAATTTTGGAAAACGTAGACTGTTACTCAGTTTATTTAGCACATGCTTCAAACGCCCTGGATTAGGGTTTCCAGATTAGGGTTTCAATTTTAAGCAATCGTTTACTGTTTTATACACTCCGTTTATTCGAAATTCTATTCTAAATCATGAAGCCTAATCATTCCCCACAAAAATTTCTTAAAATGTCGCATATTACTCGGTTTTTATAGCACGTACTTCAAACCCTCAAGATTAGGGTTTTCAAATTATGGTTTCAATTTTAAGCACTCTCTTACTATATTATACAGTCCGTTTCTTTGACTTTCTATTATAAATGATCGAGCCTGATCAATCCTGACAAAAATTTTGACAAATGTCGAGCGGTACTCGGATTTTTTTTGCACGTGCTTCAAACATCCCAGATAAGGGTTTCGATTATAAGCACTCTTTTGCTGTTTTATTTATGCACTCCGTTTCTTCGAAATTCTATTATAAATCATTATGCCTGATCATTCCCCACTAAAATTTTGAAAAAACGTAGACTGTTACTCAGTTTATTTAGCACATGCTTCAAACGCCCTGGATTAGGGTTTCCAGATTAGGGTTTCAATTTTAAGCAATCGTTTACTGTTTTATACACTCCGTTTATTCGAAATTCTATTCTAAATCATGAAGCCTAATCATTCCCCACAAAAATTTCTTAAAATGTCGCATATTACTCGGTTTTTATAGCACGTACTTCAAACCTTCAAGATTAGGGTTTTCAAATTATGGTTTCAATTTTAAGCACTCTCTTAATATATTATACAGTCCGTTTCTTTGACTTTCTATTATAAATGATCGAGCCTGATCAATCCTGACAAAAATTTTGACAAATGTCGAGCGGTACTCGGATTTTTTTTGTACGTGCTTCAAACATCCCAGATAAGGGTTTCGATTATAAGCACTCTTTTGCTGTTTTATTTATGCACTCCGTTTCTTCGAAATTCTATTATAAATCATTATGCCTGATCATTCCCCACTAAAATTTTGGAAAACGTAGACTGTTACTCAGTTTATTTAGCACATGCTTCAAACGCCCTCGTTTAGGGTTTCCAGATTAGGGTTTCAATTTTAAGCAATCGTTTACTGTTTTATACACTCCGTTTATTCGAAATTCTATTCTAAATCATGAAGCCTAATCATTCCCCAAAAAAATTTCTTAAAATGTCGCATATTACTCGGTTTTTATAGCACGTACTTCAAACCTTCAAGATTAGGGTTTTCAAATTATGGTTTCAATTTTAAGCACTCTCTTACTATATTATACAGTCCGTTTCTTTGACTTTCTATTATAAATGATCGAGCCTGATCAATCCTGACAAAAATTTTGACAAATGTCGAGCGGTACTCGGATTTTTTTTGCACGTGCTTCAAACATCCCAGATAAGGGTTTCGATTATAAGCACTCTTTTGCTGTTTTATTTATGCACTCCGTTTCTTCGAAATTCTATTATAAATCATTATGCCTGATCATTCCCCACTAAAATTTTGAAAAACGTAGACTGTTACTCAGTTTATTTAGCACATGCTTCAAACGCCCTAGATTAGGGTTTCCAGATTAGGGTTTCAATTTTAAGCAATCGTTTACTGTTTTATACACTCCGTTTATTCGAAATTCTATTCTAAATCATGAAGCCTAATCATTCCCCACAAAAATTTCTTAAAATGTCGCATATTACTCGGTTTTTATAGCACGTACTTCAAACCTTCAAGATTAGGGTTTTCAAATTATGGTTTCAATTTTAAGCACTCTCTTACTATATTATACAGTCCGTTTCTTTGACTTTCTATTATAAATGATCGAGCCTGATCAATCCTGACAAAAATTTTGACAAATGTCGAGCGGTACTCGGATTTTTTTTGCACGTGCTTCAAACATCCCAGATAAGGGTTTCGATTATAAGCACTCTTTTGCTGTTTTATTTATGCACTCCGTTTCTTCGAAATTCTATTATAAATCATTATGCCTGATCATTCCCCACTAAAATTTTGAAAAACGTAGACTGTTACTCAGTTTATTTAGCACATGCTTCAAACGCCCTGGATTAGGGTTTCCAGATTAGGGTTTCAATTTTAAGCAATCGTTTACTGTTTTATACACTCCGTTTATTCGAAATTCTATTCTAAATCATGAAGCCTAATCATTCCCCACAAAAATTTCTTAAAATGTCGCATATTACTCGGTTTTTATAGCACGTACTTCAAACCTTCAAGATTAGGGTTTTCAAATTATGGTTTCAATTTTAAGCACTCTCTTACTATATTATACAGTCCGTTTCTTTGACTTTCTATTATAAATGATCGAGCCTGATCAATCCTGACAAAAATTTTGACAAATGTCGAGCGGTACTCGGATTTTTTTTGCACGTGCTTCAAACATCCCAGATAAGGGTTTCGATTATAAGCACTCTTTTGCTGTTTTATTTATGCACTCCGTTTCTTCGAAATTCTATTATAAATCATTATGCCTGATCATTCCCCACTAAAATTTTGAAAAACGTAGACTGTTACTCAGTTTATTTAGCACATGCTTCAAACGCCCTGGATTAGGGTTTCCAGATTAGGGTTTCAATTTTAAGCAATCGTTTACTGTTTTATACACTCCGTTTATTCGAAATTCTATTCTAAATCATGAAGCCTAATCATTCCCCACAAAAATTTCTTAAAATGTCGCATATTACTCGGTTTTTATAGCACGTACTTCAAACCTTCAAGATTAGGGTTTTCAAATTATGGTTTCAATTTTAAGCACTCTCTTACTATATTATACAGTCCGTTTCTTTGACTTTCTATTATAAATGATCGAGCCTGATCAATCCTGACAAAAATTTTGACAAATGTCGAGCGGTACTCGGATTTTTTTTGCACGTGCTTCAAACATCCCAGATAAGGGTTTCGATTATAAGCACTCTTTTGCTGTTTTATTTATGCACTCCGTTTCTTCGAAATTCTATTATAAATCATTATGCCTGATCATTCCCCACTAAAATTTTGAAAAACGTAGACTGTTACTCAGTTTATTTAGCACATGCTTCAAACGCCCTGGATTAGGGTTTCCAGATTAGGGTTTCAATTTTAAGCAATCGTTTACTGTTTTATACACTCCGTTTATTCGAAATTCTATTCTAAATCATGAAGCCTAATCATTCCCCACAAAAATTTCTTAAAATGTCGCATATTACTCGGTTTTTATAGCACGTACTTCAAACCTTCAAGATTAGGGTTTTCAAATTATGGTTTCAATTTTAAGCACTCTCTTAATATATTATACAGTCCGTTTCTTTGACTTTCTATTATAAATGATCGAGCCTGATCAATCCTGACAAAAATTTTGACAAATGTCGAGCGGTACTCGGATTTTTTTTGTACGTGCTTCAAACATCCCAGATAAGGGTTTCGATTATAAGCACTCTTTTGCTGTTTTATTTATGCACTCCGTTTCTTCGAAATTCTATTATAAATCATTATGCCTGATCATTCCCCACTAAAATTTTGGAAAACGTAGACTGTTACTCAGTTTATTTAGCACATGCTTCAAACGCCCTCGTTTAGGGTTTCCAGATTAGGGTTTCAATTTTAAGCAATCGTTTACTGTTTTATACACTCCGTTTATTCGAAATTCTATTCTAAATCATGAAGCCTAATCATTCCCCAAAAAAATTTCTTAAAATGTCGCATATTACTCGGTTTTTATAGCACGTACTTCAAACCTTCAAGATTAGGGTTTTCAAATTATGGTTTCAATTTTAAGCACTCTCTTACTATATTATACAGTCCGTTTCTTTGACTTTCTATTATAAATGATCGAGCCTGATCAATCCTGACAAAAATTTTGACAAATGTCGAGCGGTACTCGATTTTTTTTGCATGTGCTTCAAACATCCCAGATTTGGGTTTCGATTATAAGCACTATTTTGCTGTTTTATTTGTGCTCTCCGTTTCTTCGAAATTCTATTATAAATCATTATGCCTGATCATTCCCCACTAAAATTTTGGAAAACGTAGACTGTTACTCAGTTTATTTAGCACATGCTTCAAACGCCCTGGATTAGGGTTTCCAGATTAGGGTTTCAATTTTAAGCAATCGTTTACTGTTTTATACACTCCGTTTATTCGAAATTCTATTCTAAATCATAAAGCCTAATCATTCCCCACAAAAATTTCTTAAAATGTCGCATATTACTCGGTTTTTATAGCACGTACTTCAAACCTTCAAGATTAGGGTTTTCAAATTATGGTTTCAATTTTAAGCACTCTCTTACTATATTATACAGTCCGTTTCTTTGACTTTCTATTATAAATGATCGAGCCTGATCAATCCTGACAAAAATTTTGACAAATGTCGAGCGGTACTCGGATTTTTTTTGCACGTGCTTCAAACATCCCAGATAAGGGTTTCGATTATAAGCACTCTTTTGCTGTTTTATTTATGCACTCCGTTTCTTCGAAATTCTATTATAAATCATTATGCCTGATCATTCCCCACTAAAATTTTGAAAAACGTAGACTGTTACTCAGTTTATTTAGCACATGCTTCAAACGCCCTCGTTTAGGGTTTCCAGATTAGGGTTTCAATTTTAAGCAATCGTTTACTGTTTTATACACTCCGTTTATTCGAAATTCTATTCTAAATCATGAAGCCTAATCATTCCCCACAAAAATTTCTTAAAATGTCGCATATTACTCGGTTTTTATAGCACGTACTTCAAACCTTCAAGATTAGGGTTTTCAAATTATGGTTTCAATTTTAAGCACTCTCTTACTATATTATACAGTCCGTTTCTTTGACTTTCTATTATAAATGATCGAGCCTGATCAATCCTGACAAAAATTTTGACAAATGTCGAGCGGTACTCGGATTTTTTTTGCACGTGCTTCAAACATCCCAGATAAGGGTTTCGATTATAAGCACTCTTTTGCTGTTTTATTTATGCACTCCGTTTCTTCGAAATTCTATTATAAATCATTATGCCTGATCATTCCCCACTAAAATTTTGAAAAACGTAGACTGTTACTCAGTTTATTTAGCACATGCTTCAAACGCCCTAGATTAGGGTTTCCAGATTAGGGTTTCAATTTTAAGCAATCGTTTACTGTTTTATACACTCCGTTTATTCGAAATTCTATTCTAAATCATGAAGCCTAATCATTCCCCACAAAAATTTCTTAAAATGTCGCATATTACTCGGTTTTTATAGCACGTACTTCAAACCTTCAAGATTAGGGTTTTCAAATTATGGTTTCAATTTTAAGCACTCTCTTACTATATTATACAGTCCGTTTCTTTGACTTTCTATTATAAATGATCGAGCCTGATCAATCCTGACAAAAATTTTGACAAATGTCGAGCGGTACTCGGATTTTTTTTGCACGTGCTTCAAACATCCCAGATAAGGGTTTCGATTATAAGCACTCTTTTGCTGTTTTATTTATGCACTCCGTTTCTTCGAAATTCTATTATAAATCATTATGCCTGATCATTCCCCACTAAAATTTTGAAAAACGTAGACTGTTACTCAGTTTATTTAGCACATGCTTCAAACGCCCTGGATTAGGGTTTCCAGATTAGGGTTTCAATTTTAAGCAATCGTTTACTGTTTTATACACTCCGTTTATTCGAAATTCTATTCTAAATCATGAAGCCTAATCATTCCCCACAAAAATTTCTTAAAATGTCGCATATTACTCGGTTTTTATAGCACGTACTTCAAACCTTCAAGATTAGGGTTTTCAAATTATGGTTTCAATTTTAAGCACTCTCTTACTATATTATACAGTCCGTTTCTTTGACTTTCTATTATAAATGATCGAGCCTGATCAATCCTGACAAAAATTTTGACAAATGTCGAGCGGTACTCGGATTTTTTTTGCACGTGCTTCAAACATCCCAGATAAGGGTTTCGATTATAAGCACTCTTTTGCTGTTTTATTTATGCACTCCGTTTCTTCGAAATTCTATTATAAATCATTATGCCTGATCATTCCCCACTAAAATTTTGAAAAACGTAGACTGTTACTCAGTTTATTTAGCACATGCTTCAAACGCCCTGGATTAGGGTTTCCAGATTAGGGTTTCAATTTTAAGCAATCGTTTACTGTTTTATACACTCCGTTTATTCGAAATTCTATTCTAAATCATGAAGCCTAATCATTCCCCACAAAAATTTCTTAAAATGTCGCATATTACTCGGTTTTTATAGCACGTACTTCAAACCTTCAAGATTAGGGTTTTCAAATTATGGTTTCAATTTTAAGCACTCTCTTACTATATTATACAGTCCGTTTCTTTGACTTTCTATTATAAATGATCGAGCCTGATCAATCCTGACAAAAATTTTGACAAATGTCGAGCGGTACTCGGATTTTTTTTGCACGTGCTTCAAACATCCCAGATAAGGGTTTCGATTATAAGCACTCTTTTGCTGTTTTATTTATGCACTCCGTTTCTTCGAAATTCTATTATAAATCATTATGCCTGATCATTCCCCACTAAAATTTTGGAAAACGTAGACTGTTACTCAGTTTATTTAGCACATGCTTCAAACGCCCTCGTTTAGGGTTTCCAGATTAGGGTTTCAATTTTAAGCAATCGTTTACTGTTTTATACACTCCGTTTATTCGAAATTCTATTCTAAATCATGAAGCCTAATCATTCCCCAAAAAAATTTCTTAAAATGTCGCATATTACTCGGTTTTTATAGCACGTACTTCAAACCTTCAAGATTAGGGTTTTCAAATTATGGTTTCAATTTTAAGCACTCTCTTACTATATTATACAGTCCGTTTCTTTGACTTTCTATTATAAATGATCGAGCCTGATCAATCCTGACAAAAATTTTGACAAATGTCGAGCGGTACTCGATTTTTTTTGCATGTGCTTCAAACATCCCAGATTTGGGTTTCGATTATAAGCACTATTTTGCTGTTTTATTTGTGCACTCCGTTTCTTCGAAATTCTATTATAAATCATTATGCCTGATCATTCCCCACTAAAATTTTGGAAAACGTAGACTGTTACTCAGTTTATTTAGCACATGCTTCAAACGCCCTGGATTAGGGTTTCCAGATTAGGGTTTCAATTTTAAGCAATCGTTTACTGTTTTATACACTCCGTTTATTCGAAATTCTATTCTAAATCATGAAGCCTAATCATTCCCCACAAAAATTTCTTAAAATGTCGCATATTACTCGGTTTTTATAGCACGTACTTCAAACCCTCAAGATTAGGGTTTTCAAATTATGGTTTCAATTTTAAGCACTCTCTTACTATATTATACAGTCCGTTTCTTTGACTTTCTATTATAAATGATCGAGCCTGATCAATCCTGACAAAAATTTTGACAAATGTCGAGCGGTACTCGGATTTTTTTTGCACGTGCTTCAAACATCCCAGATAAGGGTTTCGATTATAAGCACTCTTTTGCTGTTTTATTTATGCACTCCGTTTCTTCGAAATTCTATTATAAATCATTATGCCTGATCATTCCCCACTAAAATTTTGAAAAAACGTAGACTGTTACTCAGTTTATTTAGCACATGCTTCAAACGCCCTGGATTAGGGTTTCCAGATTAGGGTTTCAATTTTAAGCAATCGTTTACTGTTTTATACACTCCGTTTATTCGAAATTCTATTCTAAATCATGAAGCCTAATCATTCCCCACAAAAATTTCTTAAAATGTCGCATATTACTCGGTTTTTATAGCACGTACTTCAAACCTTCAAGATTAGGGTTTTCAAATTATGGTTTCAATTTTAAGCACTCTCTTACTATATTATACAGTCCGTTTCTTTGACTTTCTATTATAAATGATCGAGCCTGATCAATCCTGACAAAAATTTTGACAAATGTCGAGCGGTACTCGGATTTTTTTTGCACGTGCTTCAAACATCCCAGATAAGGGTTTCGATTATAAGCACTCTTTTGCTGTTTTATTTATGCACTCCGTTTCTTCGAAATTCTATTATAAATCATTATGCCTGATCATTCCCCACTAAAATTTTGAAAAACGTAGACTGTTACTCAGTTTATTTAGCACATGCTTCAAACGCCCTGGATTAGGGTTTCCAGATTAGGGTTTCAATTTTAAGCAATCGTTTACTGTTTTATACACTCCGTTTATTCGAAATTCTATTCTAAATCATGAAGCCTAATCATTCCCCACAAAAATTTCTTAAAATGTCGCATATTACTCGGTTTTTATAGCACGTACTTCAAACCTTCAAGATTAGGGTTTTCAAATTATGGTTTCAATTTTAAGCACTCTCTTACTATATTATACAGTCCGTTTCTTTGACTTTCTATTATAAATGATCGAGCCTGATCAATCCTGACAAAAATTTTGACAAATGTCGAGCGGTACTCGGATTTTTTTTGCACGTGCTTCAAACATCCCAGATAAGGGTTTCGATTATAAGCACTCTTTTGCTGTTTTATTTATGCACTCCGTTTCTTCGAAATTCTATTATAAATCATTATGCCTGATCATTCCCCACTAAAATTTTGAAAAACGTAGACTGTTACTCAGTTTATTTAGCACATGCTTCAAACGCCCTGGATTAGGGTTTCCAGATTAGGGTTTCAATTTTAAGCAATCGTTTACTGTTTTATACACTCCGTTTATTCGAAATTCTATTCTAAATCATGAAGCCTAATCATTCCCCACAAAAATTTCTTAAAATGTCGCATATTACTCGGTTTTTATAGCACGTACTTCAAACCTTCAAGATTAGGGTTTTCAAATTATGGTTTCAATTTTAAGCACTCTCTTACTATATTATACAGTCCGTTTCTTTGACTTTCTATTATAAATGATCGAGCCTGATCAATCCTGACAAAAATTTTGACAAATGTCGAGCGGTACTCGGATTTTTTTTGCACGTGCTTCAAACATCCCAGATAAGGGTTTCGATTATAAGCACTCTTTTGCTGTTTTATTTATGCACTCCGTTTCTTCGAAATTCTATTATAAATCATTATGCCTGATCATTCCCCACTAAAATTTTGAAAAACGTAGACTGTTACTCAGTTTATTTAGCACATGCTTCAAACGCCCTGGATTAGGGTTTCCAGATTAGGGTTTCAATTTTAAGCAATCGTTTACTGTTTTATACACTCCGTTTATTCGAAATTCTATTCTAAATCATGAAGCCTAATCATTCCCCACAAAAATTTCTTAAAATGTCGCATATTACTCGGTTTTTATAGCACGTACTTCAAACCTTCAAGATTAGGGTTTTCAAATTATGGTTTCAATTTTAAGCACTCTCTTACTATATTATACAGTCCGTTTCTTTGACTTTCTATTATAAATGATCGAGCCTGATCAATCCTGACAAAAATTTTGACAAATGTCGAGCGGTACTCGGATTTTTTTTGCACGTGCTTCAAACATCCCAGATAAGGGTTTCGATTATAAGCACTCTTTTGCTGTTTTATTTATGCACTCCGTTTCTTCGAAATTCTATTATAAATCATTATGCCTGATCATTCCCCACTAAAATTTTGAAAAACGTAGACTGTTACTCAGTTTATTTAGCACATGCTTCAAACGCCCTGGATTAGGGTTTCCAGATTAGGGTTTCAATTTTAAGCAATCGTTTACTGTTTTATACACTCCGTTTATTCGAAATTCTATTCTAAATCATGAAGCCTAATCATTCCCCACAAAAATTTCTTAAAATGTCGCATATTACTCGGTTTTTATAGCACGTACTTCAAACCTTCAAGATTAGGGTTTTCAAATTATGGTTTCAATTTTAAGCACTCTCTTAATATATTATACAGTCCGTTTCTTTGACTTTCTATTATAAATGATCGAGCCTGATCAATCCTGACAAAAATTTTGACAAATGTCGAGCGGTACTCGGATTTTTTTTGTACGTGCTTCAAACATCCCAGATAAGGGTTTCGATTATAAGCACTCTTTTGCTGTTTTATTTATGCACTCCGTTTCTTCGAAATTCTATTATAAATCATTATGCCTGATCATTCCCCACTAAAATTTTGGAAAACGTAGACTGTTACTCAGTTTATTTAGCACATGCTTCAAACGCCCTCGTTTAGGGTTTCCAGATTAGGGTTTCAATTTTAAGCAATCGTTTACTGTTTTATACACTCCGTTTATTCGAAATTCTATTCTAAATCATGAAGCCTAATCATTCCCCAAAAAAATTTCTTAAAATGTCGCATATTACTCGGTTTTTATAGCACGTACTTCAAACCTTCAAGATTAGGGTTTTCAAATTATGGTTTCAATTTTAAGCACTCTCTTACTATATTATACAGTCCGTTTCTTTGACTTTCTATTATAAATGATCGAGCCTGATCAATCCTGACAAAAATTTTGACAAATGTCGAGCGGTACTCGGATTTTTTTTGCACGTGCTTCAAACATCCCAGATAAGGGTTTCGATTATAAGCACTCTTTTGCTGTTTTATTTATGCACTCCGTTTCTTCGAAATTCTATTATAAATCATTATGCCTGATCATTCCCCACTAAAATTTTGAAAAACGTAGACTGTTACTCAGTTTATTTAGCACATGCTTCAAACGCCCTGGATTAGGGTTTCCAGATTAGGGTTTCAATTTTAAGCAATCGTTTACTGTTTTATACACTCCGTTTATTCGAAATTCTATTCTAAATCATGAAGCCTAATCATTCCCCACAAAAATTTCTTAAAATGTCGCATATTACTCGGTTTTTATAGCACGTACTTCAAACCTTCAAGATTAGGGTTTTCAAATTATGGTTTCAATTTTAAGCACTCTCTTACTATATTATACAGTCCGTTTCTTTGACTTTCTATTATAAATGATCGAGCCTGATCAATCCTGACAAAAATTTTGACAAATGTCGAGCGGTACTCGGATTTTTTTTGTACGTGCTTCAAACATCCCAGATAAGGGTTTCGATTATAAGCACTCTTTTGCTGTTTTATTTATGCACTCCGTTTCTTCGAAATTCTATTATAAATCATTATGCCTGATCATTCCCCACTAAAATTTTGGAAAACGTAGACTGTTACTCAGTTTATTTAGCACATGCTTCAAACGCCCTCGTTTAGGGTTTCCAGATTAGGGTTTCAATTTTAAGCAATCGTTTACTGTTTTATACACTCCGTTTATTCGAAATTCTATTCTAAATCATGAAGCCTAATCATTCCCCAAAAAAATTTCTTAAAATGTCGCATATTACTCGGTTTTTATAGCACGTACTTCAAACCTTCAAGATTAGGGTTTTCAAATTATGGTTTCAATTTTAAGCACTCTCTTACTATATTATACAGTCCGTTTCTTTGACTTTCTATTATAAATGATCGAGCCTGATCAATCCTGACAAAAATTTTGACAAATGTCGAGCGGTACTCGATTTTTTTTGCATGTGCTTCAAACATCCCAGATTTGGGTTTCGATTATAAGCACTATTTTGCTGTTTTATTTGTGCTCTCCGTTTCTTCGAAATTCTATTATAAATCATTATGCCTGATCATTCCCCACTAAAATTTTGGAAAACGTAGACTGTTACTCAGTTTATTTAGCACATGCTTCAAACGCCCTGGATTAGGGTTTCCAGATTAGGGTTTCAATTTTAAGCAATCGTTTACTGTTTTATACACTCCGTTTATTCGAAATTCTATTCTAAATCATGAAGCCTAATCATTCCCCACAAAAATTTCTTAAAATGTCGCATATTACTCGGTTTTTATAGCACGTACTTCAAACCCTCAAGATTAGGGTTTTCAAATTATGGTTTCAATTTTAAGCACTCTCTTACTATATTATACAGTCCGTTTCTTTGACTTTCTATTATAAATGATCGAGCCTGATCAATCCTGACAAAAATTTTGACAAATGTCGAGCGGTACTCGGATTTTTTTTGCACGTGCTTCAAACATCCCAGATAAGGGTTTCGATTATAAGCACTCTTTTGCTGTTTTATTTATGCTCTCCGTTTCTTCGAAATTCTATTATAAATCATTATGCCTGATCATTCCCCACTAAAATTTTGGAAAACGTAGACTGTTACTCAGTTTATTTAGCACATGCTTCAAACGCCCTGGATTAGGGTTTCCAGATTAGGGTTTCAATTTTAAGCAATCGTTTACTGTTTTATACACTCCGTTTATTCGAAATTCTATTCTAAATCATGAAGCCTAATCATTCCCCACAAAAATTTCTTAAAATGTCGCATATTACTCGGTTTTTATAGCACGTACTTCAAACCTTCAAGATTAGGGTTTTCAAATTATGGTTTCAATTTTAAGCACTCTCTTACTATATTATACAGTCCGTTTCTTTGACTTTCTATTATAAATGATCGAGCCTGATCAATCCTGACAAAAATTTTGACAAATGTCGAGCGGTACTCGGATTTTTTTTGCACGTGCTTCAAACATCCCAGATAAGGGTTTCGATTATAAGCACTCTTTTGCTGTTTTATTTATGCACTCCGTTTCTTCGAAATTCTATTATAAATCATTATGCCTGATCATTCCCCACTAAAATTTTGAAAAACGTAGACTGTTACTCAGTTTATTTAGCACATGCTTCAAACGCCCTGGATTAGGGTTTCCAGATTAGGGTTTCAATTTTAAGCAATCGTTTACTGTTTTATACACTCCGTTTATTCGAAATTCTATTCTAAATCATGAAGCCTAATCATTCCCCACAAAAATTTCTTAAAATGTCGCATATTACTCGGTTTTTATAGCACGTACTTCAAACCTTCAAGATTAGGGTTTTCAAATTATGGTTTCAATTTTAAGCACTCTCTTACTATATTATACAGTCCGTTTCTTTGACTTTCTATTATAAATGATCGAGCCTGATCAATCCTGACAAAAATTTTGACAAATGTCGAGCGGTACTCGGATTTTTTTTGCACGTGCTTCAAACATCCCAGATAAGGGTTTCGATTATAAGCACTCTTTTGCTGTTTTATTTATGCACTCCGTTTCTTCGAAATTCTATTATAAATCATTATGCCTGATCATTCCCCACTAAAATTTTGAAAAACGTAGACTGTTACTCAGTTTATTTAGCACATGCTTCAAACGCCCTGGATTAGGGTTTCCAGATTAGGGTTTCAATTTTAAGCAATCGTTTACTGTTTTATACACTCCGTTTATTCGAAATTCTATTCTAAATCATGAAGCCTAATCATTCCCCACAAAAATTTCTTAAAATGTCGCATATTACTCGGTTTTTATAGCACGTACTTCAAACCTTCAAGATTAGGGTTTTCAAATTATGGTTTCAATTTTAAGCACTCTCTTACTATATTATACAGTCCGTTTCTTTGACTTTCTATTATAAATGATCGAGCCTGATCAATCCTGACAAAAATTTTGACAAATGTCGAGCGGTACTCGGATTTTTTTTGCACGTGCTTCAAACATCCCAGATAAGGGTTTCGATTATAAGCACTCTTTTGCTGTTTTATTTATGCACTCCGTTTCTTCGAAATTCTATTATAAATCATTATGCCTGATCATTCCCCACTAAAATTTTGAAAAACGTAGACTGTTACTCAGTTTATTTAGCACATGCTTCAAACGCCCTGGATTAGGGTTTCCAGATTAGGGTTTCAATTTTAAGCAATCGTTTACTGTTTTATACACTCCGTTTATTCGAAATTCTATTCTAAATCATGAAGCCTAATCATTCCCCACAAAAATTTCTTAAAATGTCGCATATTACTCGGTTTTTATAGCACGTACTTCAAACCTTCAAGATTAGGGTTTTCAAATTATGGTTTCAATTTTAAGCACTCTCTTACTATATTATACAGTCCGTTTCTTTGACTTTCTATTATAAATGATCGAGCCTGATCAATCCTGACAAAAATTTTGACAAATGTCGAGCGGTACTCGGATTTTTTTTGCACGTGCTTCAAACATCCCAGATAAGGGTTTCGATTATAAGCACTCTTTTGCTGTTTTATTTATGCACTCCGTTTCTTCGAAATTCTATTATAAATCATTATGCCTGATCATTCCCCACTAAAATTTTGAAAAACGTAGACTGTTACTCAGTTTATTTAGCACATGCTTCAAACGCCCTCGTTTAGGGTTTCCAGATTAGGGTTTCAATTTTAAGCAATCGTTTACTGTTTTATACACTCCGTTTATTCGAAATTCTATTCTAAATCATGAAGCCTAATCATTCCCCAAAAAAATTTCTTAAAATGTCGCATATTACTCGGTTTTTATAGCACGTACTTCAAACCTTCAAGATTAGGGTTTTCAAATTATGGTTTCAATTTTAAGCACTCTCTTACTATATTATACAGTCCGTTTCTTTGACTTTCTATTATAAATGATCGAGCCTGATCAATCCTGACAAAAATTTTGACAAATGTCGAGCGGTACTCGGATTTTTTTTGCACGTGCTTCAAACATCCCAGATAAGGGTTTCGATTATAAGCACTCTTTTGCTGTTTTATTTATGCACTCCGTTTCTTCGAAATTCTATTATAAATCATTATGCCTGATCATTCCCCACTAAAATTTTGGAAAACGTAGACTGTTACTCAGTTTATTTAGCACATGCTTCAAACGCCCTCGTTTAGGGTTTCCAGATTAGGGTTTCAATTTTAAGCAATCGTTTACTGTTTTATACACTCCGTTTATTCGAAATTCTATTCTAAATCATGAAGCCTAATCATTCCCCAAAAAAATTTCTTAAAATGTCGCATATTACTCGGTTTTTATAGCACGTACTTCAAACCTTCAAGATTAGGGTTTTCAAATTATGGTTTCAATTTTAAGCACTCTCTTACTATATTATACAGTCCGTTTCTTTGACTTTCTATTATAAATGATCGAGCCTGATCAATCCTGACAAAAATTTTGACAAATGTCGAGCGGTACTCGATTTTTTTTGCATGTGCTTCAAACATCCCAGATTTGGGTTTCGATTATAAGCACTATTTTGCTGTTTTATTTGTGCTCTCCGTTTCTTCGAAATTCTATTATAAATCATTATGCCTGATCATTCCCCACTAAAATTTTGGAAAACGTAGACTGTTACTCAGTTTATTTAGCACATGCTTCAAACGCCCTGGATTAGGGTTTCCAGATTAGGGTTTCAATTTTAAGCAATCGTTTACTGTTTTATACACTCCGTTTATTCGAAATTCTATTCTAAATCATGAAGCCTAATCATTCCCCACAAAAATTTCTTAAAATGTCGCATATTACTCGGTTTTTATAGCACGTACTTCAAACCCTCAAGATTAGGGTTTTCAAATTATGGTTTCAATTTTAAGCACTCTCTTACTATATTATACAGTCCGTTTCTTTGACTTTCTATTATAAATGATCGAGCCTGATCAATCCTGACAAAAATTTTGACAAATGTCGAGCGGTACTCGGATTTTTTTTGCACGTGCTTCAAACATCCCAGATAAGGGTTTCGATTATAAGCACTCTTTTGCTGTTTTATTTATGCACTCCGTTTCTTCGAAATTCTATTATAAATCATTATGCCTGATCATTCCCCACTAAAATTTTGAAAAACGTAGACTGTTACTCAGTTTATTTAGCACATGCTTCAAACGCCCTGGATTAGGGTTTCCAGATTAGGGTTTCAATTTTAAGCAATCGTTTACTGTTTTATACACTCCGTTTATTCGAAATTCTATTCTAAATCATGAAGCCTAATCATTCCCCACAAAAATTTCTTAAAATGTCGCATATTACTCGGTTTTTATAGCACGTACTTCAAACCTTCAAGATTAGGGTTTTCAAATTATGGTTTCAATTTTAAGCACTCTCTTACTATATTATACAGTCCGTTTCTTTGACTTTCTATTATAAATGATCGAGCCTGATCAATCCTGACAAAAATTTTGACAAATGTCGAGCGGTACTCGGATTTTTTTTGCACGTGCTTCAAACATCCCAGATAAGGGTTTCGATTATAAGCACTCTTTTGCTGTTTTATTTATGCACTCCGTTTCTTCGAAATTCTATTATAAATCATTATGCCTGATCATTCCCCACTAAAATTTTGAAAAACGTAGACTGTTACTCAGTTTATTTAGCACATGCTTCAAACGCCCTGGATTAGGGTTTCCAGATTAGGGTTTCAATTTTAAGCAATCGTTTACTGTTTTATACACTCCGTTTATTCGAAATTCTATTCTAAATCATGAAGCCTAATCATTCCCCACAAAAATTTCTTAAAATGTCGCATATTACTCGGTTTTTATAGCACGTACTTCAAACCTTCAAGATTAGGGTTTTCAAATTATGGTTTCAATTTTAAGCACTCTCTTACTATATTATACAGTCCGTTTCTTTGACTTTCTATTATAAATGATCGAGCCTGATCAATCCTGACAAAAATTTTGACAAATGTCGAGCGGTACTCGGATTTTTTTTGCACGTGCTTCAAACATCCCAGATAAGGGTTTCGATTATAAGCACTCTTTTGCTGTTTTATTTATGCACTCCGTTTCTTCGAAATTCTATTATAAATCATTATGCCTGATCATTCCCCACTAAAATTTTGAAAAACGTAGACTGTTACTCAGTTTATTTAGCACATGCTTCAAACGCCCTGGATTAGGGTTTCCAGATTAGGGTTTCAATTTTAAGCAATCGTTTACTGTTTTATACACTCCGTTTATTCGAAATTCTATTCTAAATCATGAAGCCTAATCATTCCCCACAAAAATTTCTTAAAATGTCGCATATTACTCGGTTTTTATAGCACGTACTTCAAACCTTCAAGATTAGGGTTTTCAAATTATGGTTTCAATTTTAAGCACTCTCTTACTATATTATACAGTCCGTTTCTTTGACTTTCTATTATAAATGATCGAGCCTGATCAATCCTGACAAAAATTTTGACAAATGTCGAGCGGTACTCGGATTTTTTTTGCACGTGCTTCAAACATCCCAGATAAGGGTTTCGATTATAAGCACTCTTTTGCTGTTTTATTTATGCACTCCGTTTCTTCGAAATTCTATTATAAATCATTATGCCTGATCATTCCCCACTAAAATTTTGAAAAACGTAGACTGTTACTCAGTTTATTTAGCACATGCTTCAAACGCCCTGGATTAGGGTTTCCAGATTAGGGTTTCAATTTTAAGCAATCGTTTACTGTTTTATACACTCCGTTTATTCGAAATTCTATTCTAAATCATGAAGCCTAATCATTCCCCACAAAAATTTCTTAAAATGTCGCATATTACTCGGTTTTTATAGCACGTACTTCAAACCTTCAAGATTAGGGTTTTCAAATTATGGTTTCAATTTTAAGCACTCTCTTACTATATTATACAGTCCGTTTCTTTGACTTTCTATTATAAATGATCGAGCCTGATCAATCCTGACAAAAATTTTGACAAATGTCGAGCGGTACTCGGATTTTTTTTGCACGTGCTTCAAACATCCCAGATAAGGGTTTCGATTATAAGCACTCTTTTGCTGTTTTATTTATGCACTCCGTTTCTTCGAAATTCTATTATAAATCATTATGCCTGATCATTCCCCACTAAAATTTTGAAAAACGTAGACTGTTACTCAGTTTATTTAGCACATGCTTCAAACGCCCTGGATTAGGGTTTCCAGATTAGGGTTTCAATTTTAAGCAATCGTTTACTGTTTTATACACTCCGTTTATTCGAAATTCTATTCTAAATCATGAAGCCTAATCATTCCCCACAAAAATTTCTTAAAATGTCGCATATTACTCGGTTTTTATAGCACGTACTTCAAACCTTCAAGATTAGGGTTTTCAAATTATGGTTTCAATTTTAAGCACTCTCTTACTATATTATACAGTCCGTTTCTTTGACTTTCTATTATAAATGATCGAGCCTGATCAATCCTGACAAAAATTTTGACAAATGTCGAGCGGTACTCGGATTTTTTTTGCACGTGCTTCAAACATCCCAGATAAGGGTTTCGATTATAAGCACTCTTTTGCTGTTTTATTTATGCACTCCGTTTCTTCGAAATTCTATTATAAATCATTATGCCTGATCATTCCCCACTAAAATTTTGAAAAACGTAGACTGTTACTCAGTTTATTTAGCACATGCTTCAAACGCCCTGGATTAGGGTTTCCAGATTAGGGTTTCAATTTTAAGCAATCGTTTACTGTTTTATACACTCCGTTTATTCGAAATTCTATTCTAAATCATGAAGCCTAATCATTCCCCACAAAAATTTCTTAAAATGTCGCATATTACTCGGTTTTTATAGCACGTACTTCAAACCTTCAAGATTAGGGTTTTCAAATTATGGTTTCAATTTTAAGCACTCTCTTACTATATTATACAGTCCGTTTCTTTGACTTTCTATTATAAATGATCGAGCCTGATCAATCCTGACAAAAATTTTGACAAATGTCGAGCGGTACTCGGATTTTTTTTGCACGTGCTTCAAACATCCCAGATAAGGGTTTCGATTATAAGCACTCTTTTGCTGTTTTATTTATGCACTCCGTTTCTTCGAAATTCTATTATAAATCATTATGCCTGATCATTCCCCACTAAAATTTTGAAAAACGTAGACTGTTACTCAGTTTATTTAGCACATGCTTCAAACGCCCTGGATTAGGGTTTCCAGATTAGGGTTTCAATTTTAAGCAATCGTTTACTGTTTTATACACTCCGTTTATTCGAAATTCTATTCTAAATCATGAAGCCTAATCATTCCCCACAAAAATTTCTTAAAATGTCGCATATTACTCGGTTTTTATAGCACGTACTTCAAACCTTCAAGATTAGGGTTTTCAAATTATGGTTTCAATTTTAAGCACTCTCTTACTATATTATACAGTCCGTTTCTTTGACTTTCTATTATAAATGATCGAGCCTGATCAATCCTGACAAAAATTTTGACAAATGTCGAGCGGTACTCGGATTTTTTTTGCACGTGCTTCAAACATCCCAGATAAGGGTTTCGATTATAAGCACTCTTTTGCTGTTTTATTTATGCACTCCGTTTCTTCGAAATTCTATTATAAATCATTATGCCTGATCATTCCCCACTAAAATTTTGAAAAACGTAGACTGTTACTCAGTTTATTTAGCACATGCTTCAAACGCCCTGGATTAGGGTTTCCAGATTAGGGTTTCAATTTTAAGCAATCGTTTACTGTTTTATACACTCCGTTTATTCGAAATTCTATTCTAAATCATGAAGCCTAATCATTCCCCACAAAAATTTCTTAAAATGTCGCATATTACTCGGTTTTTATAGCACGTACTTCAAACCTTCAAGATTAGGGTTTTCAAATTATGGTTTCAATTTTAAGCACTCTCTTACTATATTATACAGTCCGTTTCTTTGACTTTCTATTATAAATGATCGAGCCTGATCAATCCTGACAAAAATTTTGACAAATGTCGAGCGGTACTCGGATTTTTTTTGCACGTGCTTCAAACATCCCAGATAAGGGTTTCGATTATAAGCACTCTTTTGCTGTTTTATTTATGCACTCCGTTTCTTCGAAATTCTATTATAAATCATTATGCCTGATCATTCCCCACTAAAATTTTGAAAAACGTAGACTGTTACTCAGTTTATTTAGCACATGCTTCAAACGCCCTGGATTAGGGTTTCCAGATTAGGGTTTCAATTTTAAGCAATCGTTTACTGTTTTATACACTCCGTTTATTCGAAATTCTATTCTAAATCATGAAGCCTAATCATTCCCCACAAAAATTTCTTAAAATGTCGCATATTACTCGGTTTTTATAGCACGTACTTCAAACCTTCAAGATTAGGGTTTTCAAATTATGGTTTCAATTTTAAGCACTCTCTTACTATATTATACAGTCCGTTTCTTTGACTTTCTATTATAAATGATCGAGCCTGATCAATCCTGACAAAAATTTTGACAAATGTCGAGCGGTACTCGGATTTTTTTTGCACGTGCTTCAAACATCCCAGATAAGGGTTTCGATTATAAGCACTCTTTTGCTGTTTTATTTATGCACTCCGTTTCTTCGAAATTCTATTATAAATCATTATGCCTGATCATTCCCCACTAAAATTTTGAAAAACGTAGACTGTTACTCAGTTTATTTAGCACATGCTTCAAACGCCCTGGATTAGGGTTTCCAGATTAGGGTTTCAATTTTAAGCAATCGTTTACTGTTTTATACACTCCGTTTATTCGAAATTCTATTCTAAATCATGAAGCCTAATCATTCCCCACAAAAATTTCTTAAAATGTCGCATATTACTCGGTTTTTATAGCACGTACTTCAAACCTTCAAGATTAGGGTTTTCAAATTATGGTTTCAATTTTAAGCACTCTCTTAATATATTATACAGTCCGTTTCTTTGACTTTCTATTATAAATGATCGAGCCTGATCAATCCTGACAAAAATTTTGACAAATGTCGAGCGGTACTCGGATTTTTTTTGTACGTGCTTCAAACATCCCAGATAAGGGTTTCGATTATAAGCACTCTTTTGCTGTTTTATTTATGCACTCCGTTTCTTCGAAATTCTATTATAAATCATTATGCCTGATCATTCCCCACTAAAATTTTGGAAAACGTAGACTGTTACTCAGTTTATTTAGCACATGCTTCAAACGCCCTCGTTTAGGGTTTCCAGATTAGGGTTTCAATTTTAAGCAATCGTTTACTGTTTTATACACTCCGTTTATTCGAAATTCTATTCTAAATCATGAAGCCTAATCATTCCCCAAAAAAATTTCTTAAAATGTCGCATATTACTCGGTTTTTATAGCACGTACTTCAAACCTTCAAGATTAGGGTTTTCAAATTATGGTTTCAATTTTAAGCACTCTCTTACTATATTATACAGTCCGTTTCTTTGACTTTCTATTATAAATGATCGAGCCTGATCAATCCTGACAAAAATTTTGACAAATGTCGAGCGGTACTCGATTTTTTTTGCATGTGCTTCAAACATCCCAGATTTGGGTTTCGATTATAAGCACTCTTTTGCTGTTTTATTTGTGCACTCCGTTTCTTCGAAATTCTATTATAAATCATTATGCCTGATCATTCCCCACTAAAATTTTGGAAAACGTAGACTGTTACTCAGTTTATTTAGCACATGCTTCAAACGCCCTGGATTAGGGTTTCCAGATTAGGGTTTCAATTTTAAGCAATCGTTTACTGTTTTATACACTCCGTTTATTCGAAATTCTATTCTAAATCATGAAGCCTAATCATTCCCCACAAAAATTTCTTAAAATGTCGCATATTACTCGGTTTTTATAGCACGTACTTCAAACCTTCAAGATTAGGGTTTTCAAATTATGGTTTCAATTTTAAGCACTCTCTTACTATATTATACAGTCCGTTTCTTTGACTTTCTATTATAAATGATCGAGCCTGATCAATCCTGACAAAAATTTTGACAAATGTCGAGCGGTACTCGGATTTTTTTTGCACGTGCTTCAAACATCCCAGATAAGGGTTTCGATTATAAGCACTCTTTTGCTGTTTTATTTATGCACTCCGTTTCTTCGAAATTCTATTATAAATCATTATGCCTGATCATTCCCCACTAAAATTTTGAAAAACGTAGACTGTTACTCAGTTTATTTAGCACATGCTTCAAACGCCCTGGATTAGGGTTTCCAGATTAGGGTTTCAATTTTAAGCAATCGTTTACTGTTTTATACACTCCGTTTATTCGAAATTCTATTCTAAATCATGAAGCCTAATCATTCCCCACAAAAATTTCTTAAAATGTCGCATATTACTCGGTTTTTATAGCACGTACTTCAAACCTTCAAGATTAGGGTTTTCAAATTATGGTTTCAATTTTAAGCACTCTCTTACTATATTATACAGTCCGTTTCTTTGACTTTCTATTATAAATGATCGAGCCTGATCAATCCTGACAAAAATTTTGACAAATGTCGAGCGGTACTCGGATTTTTTTTGCACGTGCTTCAAACATCCCAGATAAGGGTTTCGATTATAAGCACTCTTTTGCTGTTTTATTTATGCACTCCGTTTCTTCGAAATTCTATTATAAATCATTATGCCTGATCATTCCCCACTAAAATTTTGAAAAACGTAGACTGTTACTCAGTTTATTTAGCACATGCTTCAAACGCCCTGGATTAGGGTTTCCAGATTAGGGTTTCAATTTTAAGCAATCGTTTACTGTTTTATACACTCCGTTTATTCGAAATTCTATTCTAAATCATGAAGCCTAATCATTCCCCACAAAAATTTCTTAAAATGTCGCATATTACTCGGTTTTTATAGCACGTACTTCAAACCTTCAAGATTAGGGTTTTCAAATTATGGTTTCAATTTTAAGCACTCTCTTAATATATTATACAGTCCGTTTCTTTGACTTTCTATTATAAATGATCGAGCCTGATCAATCCTGACAAAAATTTTGACAAATGTCGAGCGGTACTCGGATTTTTTTTGCACGTGCTTCAAACATCCCAGATAAGGGTTTCGATTATAAGCACTCTTTTGCTGTTTTATTTATGCACTCCGTTTCTTCGAAATTCTATTATAAATCATTATGCCTGATCATTCCCCACTAAAATTTTGAAAAACGTAGACTGTTACTCAGTTTATTTAGCACATGCTTCAAACGCCCTGGATTAGGGTTTCCAGATTAGGGTTTCAATTTTAAGCAATCGTTTACTGTTTTATACACTCCGTTTATTCGAAATTCTATTCTAAATCATGAAGCCTAATCATTCCCCACAAAAATTTCTTAAAATGTCGCATATTACTCGGTTTTTATAGCACGTACTTCAAACCTTCAAGATTAGGGTTTTCAAATTATGGTTTCAATTTTAAGCACTCTCTTACTATATTATACAGTCCGTTTCTTTGACTTTCTATTATAAATGATCGAGCCTGATCAATCCTGACAAAAATTTTGACAAATGTCGAGCGGTACTCGGATTTTTTTTGCACGTGCTTCAAACATCCCAGATAAGGGTTTCGATTATAAGCACTCTTTTGCTGTTTTATTTATGCACTCCGTTTCTTCGAAATTCTATTATAAATCATTATGCCTGATCATTCCCCACTAAAATTTTGAAAAACGTAGACTGTTACTCAGTTTATTTAGCACATGCTTCAAACGCCCTGGATTAGGGTTTCCAGATTAGGGTTTCAATTTTAAGCAATCGTTTACTGTTTTATACACTCCGTTTATTCGAAATTCTATTCTAAATCATGAAGCCTAATCATTCCCCACAAAAATTTCTTAAAATGTCGCATATTACTCGGTTTTTATAGCACGTACTTCAAACCTTCAAGATTAGGGTTTTCAAATTATGGTTTCAATTTTAAGCACTCTCTTAATATATTATACAGTCCGTTTCTTTGACTTTCTATTATAAATGATCGAGCCTGATCAATCCTGACAAAAATTTTGACAAATGTCGAGCGGTACTCGGATTTTTTTTGCACGTGCTTCAAACATCCCAGATAAGGGTTTCGATTATAAGCACTCTTTTGCTGTTTTATTTATGCACTCCGTTTCTTCGAAATTCTATTATAAATCATTATGCCTGATCATTCCCCACTAAAATTTTGAAAAACGTAGACTGTTACTCAGTTTATTTAGCACATGCTTCAAACGCCCTGGATTAGGGTTTCCAGATTAGGGTTTCAATTTTAAGCAATCGTTTACTGTTTTATACACTCCGTTTATTCGAAATTCTATTCTAAATCATGAAGCCTAATCATTCCCCACAAAAATTTCTTAAAATGTCGCATATTACTCGGTTTTTATAGCACGTACTTCAAACCTTCAAGATTAGGGTTTTCAAATTATGGTTTCAATTTTAAGCACTCTCTTAATATATTATACAGTCCGTTTCTTTGACTTTCTATTATAAATGATCGAGCCTGATCAATCCTGACAAAAATTTTGACAAATGTCGAGCGGTACTCGGATTTTTTTTGTACGTGCTTCAAACATCCCAGATAAGGGTTTCGATTTTTTTTTATTTGTGCACTCCGTTTCTTCGAAATTCTATTATAAATCATTATGCCTGATCATTCCCCACTTAAATTTTGGAAAACGTAGACTGTTACTCAGTTTATTTAGCACATGCTTCAAACGCCCTCGTTTAGGGTTTCCAGATTAGGGTTTCAATTTTAAGCAATCGTTTACTGTTTTATACACTCCGTTTATTCGAAATTCTATTCTAAATCATGAAGCCTAATCATTCCCCAAAAAAATTTCTTAAAATGTCGCATATTACTCGGTTTTTATAGCACGTACTTCAAACCTTCAAGATTAGGGTTTTCAAATTATGGTTTCAATTTTAAGCACTCTCTTACTATATTATACAGTCCGTTTCTTTGACTTTCTATTATAAATGATCGAGCCTGATCAATCCTGACAAAAATTTTGACAAATGTCGAGCGGTACTCGATTTTTTTTGCATGTGCTTCAAACATCCCAGATTTGGGTTTCGATTATAAGCACTATTTTGCTGTTTTATTTGTGCTCTCCGTTTCTTCGAAATTCTATTATAAATCATTATGCCTGATCATTCCCCACTAAAATTTTGAAAAACGTAGACTGTTACTCAGTTTATTTAGCACATGCTTCAAACGCCCTGGATTAGGGTTTCCAGATTAGGGTTTCAATTTTAAGCAATCGTTTACTGTTTTATACACTCCGTTTATTCGAAATTCTATTCTAAATCATGAAGCCTAATCATTCCCCACAAAAATTTCTTAAAATGTCGCATATTACTCGGTTTTTATAGCACGTACTTCAAACCTTCAAGATTAGGGTTTTCAAATTATGGTTTCAATTTTAAGCACTCTCTTACTATATTATACAGTCCGTTTCTTTGACTTTCTATTATAAATGATCGAGCCTGATCAATCCTGACAAAAATTTTGACAAATGTCGAGCGGTACTCGGATTTTTTTTGCACGTGCTTCAAACATCCCAGATAAGGGTTTCGATTATAAGCACTCTTTTGCTGTTTTATTTATGCACTCCGTTTCTTCGAAATTCTATTATAAATCATTATGCCTGATCATTCCCCACTAAAATTTTGAAAAACGTAGACTGTTACTCAGTTTATTTAGCACATGCTTCAAACGCCCTGGATTAGGGTTTCCAGATTAGGGTTTCAATTTTAAGCAATCGTTTACTGTTTTATACACTCCGTTTATTCGAAATTCTATTCTAAATCATGAAGCCTAATCATTCCCCACAAAAATTTCTTAAAATGTCGCATATTACTCGGTTTTTATAGCACGTACTTCAAACCTTCAAGATTAGGGTTTTCAAATTATGGTTTCAATTTTAAGCACTCTCTTACTATATTATACAGTCCGTTTCTTTGACTTTCTATTATAAATGATCGAGCCTGATCAATCCTGACAAAAATTTTGACAAATGTCGAGCGGTACTCGGATTTTTTTTGCACGTGCTTCAAACATCCCAGATAAGGGTTTCGATTATAAGCACTCTTTTGCTGTTTTATTTATGCACTCCGTTTCTTCGAAATTCTATTATAAATCATTATGCCTGATCATTCCCCACTAAAATTTTGAAAAACGTAGACTGTTACTCAGTTTATTTAGCACATGCTTCAAACGCCCTGGATTAGGGTTTCCAGATTAGGGTTTCAATTTTAAGCAATCGTTTACTGTTTTATACACTCCGTTTATTCGAAATTCTATTCTAAATCATGAAGCCTAATCATTCCCCACAAAAATTTCTTAAAATGTCGCATATTACTCGGTTTTTATAGCACGTACTTCAAACCTTCAAGATTAGGGTTTTCAAATTATGGTTTCAATTTTAAGCACTCTCTTACTATATTATACAGTCCGTTTCTTTGACTTTCTATTATAAATGATCGAGCCTGATCAATCCTGACAAAAATTTTGACAAATGTCGAGCGGTACTCGGATTTTTTTTGCACGTGCTTCAAACATCCCAGATAAGGGTTTCGATTATAAGCACTCTTTTGCTGTTTTATTTATGCACTCCGTTTCTTCGAAATTCTATTATAAATCATTATGCCTGATCATTCCCCACTAAAATTTTGAAAAACGTAGACTGTTACTCAGTTTATTTAGCACATGCTTCAAACGCTCTGGATTAGGGTTTCCAGATTAGGGTTTCAATTTTAAGCAATCGTTTACTGTTTTATACACTCCGTTTATTCGAAATTCTATTCTAAATCATGAAGCCTAATCATTCCCCACAAAAATTTCTTAAAATGTCGCATATTACTCGGTTTTTATAGCACGTACTTCAAACCTTCAAGATTAGGGTTTTCAAATTATGGTTTCAATTTTAAGCACTCTCTTACTATATTATACAGTCCGTTTCTTTGACTTTCTATTATAAATGATCGAGCCTGATCAATCCTGACAAAAATTTTGACAAATGTCGAGCGGTACTCGGATTTTTTTTGCACGTGCTTCAAACATCCCAGATAAGGGTTTCGATTATAAGCACTCTTTTGCTGTTTTATTTATGCACTCCGTTTCTTCGAAATTCTATTATAAATCATTATGCCTGATCATTCCCCACTAAAATTTTGAAAAACGTAGACTGTTACTCAGTTTATTTAGCACATGCTTCAAACGCCCTGGATTAGGGTTTCCAGATTAGGGTTTCAATTTTAAGCAATCGTTTACTGTTTTATACACTCCGTTTATTCGAAATTCTATTCTAAATCATGAAGCCTAATCATTCCCCACAAAAATTTCTTAAAATGTCGCATATTACTCGGTTTTTATAGCACGTACTTCAAACCTTCAAGATTAGGGTTTTCAAATTATGGTTTCAATTTTAAGCACTCTCTTACTATATTATACAGTCCGTTTCTTTGACTTTCTATTATAAATGATCGAGCCTGATCAATCCTGACAAAAATTTTGACAAATGTCGAGCGGTACTCGGATTTTTTTTGCACGTGCTTCAAACATCCCAGATAAGGGTTTCGATTATAAGCACTCTTTTGCTGTTTTATTTATGCACTCCGTTTCTTCGAAATTCTATTATAAATCATTATGCCTGATCATTCCCCACTAAAATTTTGAAAAACGTAGACTGTTACTCAGTTTATTAAGCACATGCTTCAAACGCCCTGGATTAGGGTTTCCAGATTAGGGTTTCAATTTTAAGCAATCGTTTACTGTTTTATACACTCCGTTTATTCGAAATTCTATTCTAAATCATGAAGCCTAATCATTCCCCACAAAAATTTCTTAAAATGTCGCATATTACTCGGTTTTTATAGCACGTACTTCAAACCTTCAAGATTAGGGTTTTCAAATTATGGTTTCAATTTTAAGCACTCTCTTAATATATTATACAGTCCGTTTCTTTGACTTTCTATTATAAATGATCGAGCCTGATCAATCCTGACAAAAATTTTGACAAATGTCGAGCGGTACTCGGATTTTTTTTGTACGTGCTTCAAACATCCCAGATAAGGGTTTCGATTATAAGCACTCTTTTGCTGTTTTATTTATGCACTCCGTTTCTTCGAAATTCTATTATAAATCATTATGCCTGATCATTCCCCACTAAAATTTTGGAAAACGTAGACTGTTACTCAGTTTATTTAGCACATGCTTCAAACGCCCTGGATTAGGGTTTCCAGATTAGGGTTTCAATTTTAAGCAATCGTTTACTGTTTTATACACTCCGTTTATTCGAAATTCTATTCTAAATCATGAAGCCTAATCATTCCCCACAAAAATTTCTTAAAATGTCGCATATTACTCGGTTTTTATAGCACGTACTTCAAACCTTCAAGATTAGGGTTTTCAAATTATGGTTTCAATTTTAAGCACTCTCTTACTATATTATACAGTCCGTTTCTTTGACTTTCTATTATAAATGATCGAGCCTGATCAATCCTGACAAAAATTTTGACAAATGTCGAGCGGTACTCGGATTTTTTTTGCACGTGCTTCAAACATCCCAGATAAGGGTTTCGATTATAAGCACTCTTTTGCTGTTTTATTTATGCACTCCGTTTCTTCGAAATTCTATTATAAATCATTATGCCTGATCATTCCCCACTAAAATTTTGAAAAACGTAGACTGTTACTCAGTTTATTTAGCACATGCTTCAAACGCCCTGGATTAGGGTTTCCAGATTAGGGTTTCAATTTTAAGCAATCGTTTACTGTTTTATACACTCCGTTTATTCGAAATTCTATTCTAAATCATGAAGCCTAATCATTCCCCACAAAAATTTCTTAAAATGTCGCATATTACTCGGTTTTTATAGCACGTACTTCAAACCTTCAAGATTAGGGTTTTCAAATTATGGTTTCAATTTTAAGCACTCTCTTACTATATTATACAGTCCGTTTCTTTGACTTTCTATTATAAATGATCGAGCCTGATCAATCCTGACAAAAATTTTGACAAATGTCGAGCGGTACTCGGATTTTTTTTGCACGTGCTTCAAACATCCCAGATAAGGGTTTCGATTATAAGCACTCTTTTGCTGTTTTATTTATGCACTCCGTTTCTTCGAAATTCTATTATAAATCATTATGCCTGATCATTCCCCACTAAAATTTTGAAAAACGTAGACTGTTACTCAGTTTATTTAGCACATGCTTCAAACGCCCTGGATTAGGGTTTCCAGATTAGGGTTTCAATTTTAAGCAATCGTTTACTGTTTTATACACTCCGTTTATTCGAAATTCTATTCTAAATCATGAAGCCTAATCATTCCCCACAAAAATTTCTTAAAATGTCGCATATTACTCGGTTTTTATAGCACGTACTTCAAACCTTCAAGATTAGGGTTTTCAAATTATGGTTTCAATTTTAAGCACTCTCTTACTATATTATACAGTCCGTTTCTTTGACTTTCTATTATAAATGATCGAGCCTGATCAATCCTGACAAAAATTTTGACAAATGTCGAGCGGTACTCGGATTTTTTTTGCACGTGCTTCAAACATCCCAGATAAGGGTTTCGATTATAAGCACTCTTTTGCTGTTTTATTTATGCACTCCGTTTCTTCGAAATTCTATTATAAATCATTATGCCTGATCATTCCCCACTAAAATTTTGAAAAACGTAGACTGTTACTCAGTTTATTTAGCACATGCTTCAAACGCCCTGGATTAGGGTTTCCAGATTAGGGTTTCAATTTTAAGCAATCGTTTACTGTTTTATACACTCCGTTTATTCGAAATTCTATTCTAAATCATGAAGCCTAATCATTCCCCACAAAAATTTCTTAAAATGTCGCATATTACTCGGTTTTTATAGCACGTACTTCAAACCTTCAAGATTAGGGTTTTCAAATTATGGTTTCAATTTTAAGCACTCTCTTAATATATTATACAGTCCGTTTCTTTGACTTTCTATTATAAATGATCGAGCCTGATCAATCCTGACAAAAATTTTGACAAATGTCGAGCGGTACTCGGATTTTTTTTGTACGTGCTTCAAACATCCCAGATAAGGGTTTCGATTATAAGCACTCTTTTGCTGTTTTATTTATGCACTCCGTTTCTTCGAAATTCTATTATAAATCATTATGCCTGATCATTCCCCACTAAAATTTTGGAAAACGTAGACTGTTACTCAGTTTATTTAGCACATGCTTCAAACGCCCTCGTTTAGGGTTTCCAGATTAGGGTTTCAATTTTAAGCAATCGTTTACTGTTTTATACACTCCGTTTATTCGAAATTCTATTCTAAATCATGAAGCCTAATCATTCCCCAAAAAAATTTCTTAAAATGTCGCATATTACTCGGTTTTTATAGCACGTACTTCAAACCTTCAAGATTAGGGTTTTCAAATTATGGTTTCAATTTTAAGCACTCTCTTACTATATTATACAGTCCGTTTCTTTGACTTTCTATTATAAATGATCGAGCCTGATCAATCCTGACAAAAATTTTGACAAATGTCGAGCGGTACTCGATTTTTTTTGCATGTGCTTCAAACATCCCAGATTTGGGTTTCGATTATAAGCACTCTTTTGCTGTTTTATTTGTGCACTCCGTTTCTTCGAAATTCTATTATAAATCATTATGCCTGATCATTCCCCACTAAAATTTTGGAAAACGTAGACTGTTACTCAGTTTATTTAGCACATGCTTCAAACGCCCTGGATTAGGGTTTCCAGATTAGGGTTTCAATTTTAAGCAATCGTTTACTGTTTTATACACTCCGTTTATTCGAAATTCTATTCTAAATCATGAAGCCTAATCATTCCCCACAAAAATTTCTTAAAATGTCGCATATTACTCGGTTTTTATAGCACGTACTTCAAACCTTCAAGATTAGGGTTTTCAAATTATGGTTTCAATTTTAAGCACTCTCTTACTATATTATACAGTCCGTTTCTTTGACTTTCTATTATAAATGATCGAGCCTGATCAATCCTGACAAAAATTTTGACAAATGTCGAGCGGTACTCGGATTTTTTTTGCACGTGCTTCAAACATCCCAGATAAGGGTTTCGATTATAAGCACTCTTTTGCTGTTTTATTTATGCACTCCGTTTCTTCGAAATTCTATTATAAATCATTATGCCTGATCATTCCCCACTAAAATTTTGAAAAACGTAGACTGTTACTCAGTTTATTTAGCACATGCTTCAAACGCCCTGGATTAGGGTTTCCAGATTAGGGTTTCAATTTTAAGCAATCGTTTACTGTTTTATACACTCCGTTTATTCGAAATTCTATTCTAAATCATGAAGCCTAATCATTCCCCACAAAAATTTCTTAAAATGTCGCATATTACTCGGTTTTTATAGCACGTACTTCAAACCTTCAAGATTAGGGTTTTCAAATTATGGTTTCAATTTTAAGCACTCTCTTACTATATTATACAGTCCGTTTCTTTGACTTTCTATTATAAATGATCGAGCCTGATCAATCCTGACAAAAATTTTGACAAATGTCGAGCGGTACTCGGATTTTTTTTGCACGTGCTTCAAACATCCCAGATAAGGGTTTCGATTATAAGCACTCTTTTGCTGTTTTATTTATGCACTCCGTTTCTTCGAAATTCTATTATAAATCATTATGCCTGATCATTCCCCACTAAAATTTTGAAAAACGTAGACTGTTACTCAGTTTATTTAGCACATGCTTCAAACGCCCTGGATTAGGGTTTCCAGATTAGGGTTTCAATTTTAAGCAATCGTTTACTGTTTTATACACTCCGTTTATTCGAAATTCTATTCTAAATCATGAAGCCTAATCATTCCCCACAAAAATTTCTTAAAATGTCGCATATTACTCGGTTTTTATAGCACGTACTTCAAACCTTCAAGATTAGGGTTTTCAAATTATGGTTTCAATTTTAAGCACTCTCTTACTATATTATACAGTCCGTTTCTTTGACTTTCTATTATAAATGATCGAGCCTGATCAATCCTGACAAAAATTTTGACAAATGTCGAGCGGTACTCGGATTTTTTTTGCACGTGCTTCAAACATCCCAGATAAGGGTTTCGATTATAAGCACTCTTTTGCTGTTTTATTTATGCACTCCGTTTCTTCGAAATTCTATTATAAATCATTATGCCTGATCATTCCCCACTAAAATTTTGAAAAACGTAGACTGTTACTCAGTTTATTTAGCACATGCTTCAAACGCCCTGGATTAGGGTTTCCAGATTAGGGTTTCAATTTTAAGCAATCGTTTACTGTTTTATACACTCCGTTTATTCGAAATTCTATTCTAAATCATGAAGCCTAATCATTCCCCACAAAAATTTCTTAAAATGTCGCATATTACTCGGTTTTTATAGCACGTACTTCAAACCTTCAAGATTAGGGTTTTCAAATTATGGTTTCAATTTTAAGCACTCTCTTAATATATTATACAGTCCGTTTCTTTGACTTTCTATTATAAATGATCGAGCCTGATCAATCCTGACAAAAATTTTGACAAATGTCGAGCGGTACTCGGATTTTTTTTGTACGTGCTTCAAACATCCCAGATAAGGGTTTCGATTTTTTTTTATTTGTGCACTCCGTTTCTTCGAAATTCTATTATAAATCATTATGCCTGATCATTCCCCACTAAAATTTTGGAAAACGTAGACTGTTACTCAGTTTATTTAGCACATGCTTCAAACGCCCTCGTTTAGGGTTTCCAGATTAGGGTTTCAATTTTAAGCAATCGTTTACTGTTTTATACACTCCGTTTATTCGAAATTCTATTCTAAATCATGAAGCCTAATCATTCCCCAAAAAAATTTCTTAAAATGTCGCATATTACTCGGTTTTTATAGCACGTACTTCAAACCTTCAAGATTAGGGTTTTCAAATTATGGTTTCAATTTTAAGCACTCTCTTACTATATTATACAGTCCGTTTCTTTGACTTTCTATTATAAATGATCGAGCCTGATCAATCCTGACAAAAATTTTGACAAATGTCGAGCGGTACTCGATTTTTTTTGCATGTGCTTCAAACATCCCAGATTTGGGTTTCGATTATAAGCACTATTTTGCTGTTTTATTTGTGCTCTCCGTTTCTTCGAAATTCTATTATAAATCATTATGCCTGATCATTCCCCACTAAAATTTTGAAAAACGTAGACTGTTACTCAGTTTATTTAGCACATGCTTCAAACGCCCTGGATTAGGGTTTCCAGATTAGGGTTTCAATTTTAAGCAATCGTTTACTGTTTTATACACTCCGTTTATTCGAAATTCTATTCTAAATCATGAAGCCTAATCATTCCCCACAAAAATTTCTTAAAATGTCGCATATTACTCGGTTTTTATAGCACGTACTTCAAACCTTCAAGATTAGGGTTTTCAAATTATGGTTTCAATTTTAAGCACTCTCTTACTATATTATACAGTCCGTTTCTTTGACTTTCTATTATAAATGATCGAGCCTGATCAATCCTGACAAAAATTTTGACAAATGTCGAGCGGTACTCGGATTTTTTTTGCACGTGCTTCAAACATCCCAGATAAGGGTTTCGATTATAAGCACTCTTTTGCTGTTTTATTTATGCACTCCGTTTCTTCGAAATTCTATTATAAATCATTATGCCTGATCATTCCCCACTAAAATTTTGAAAAACGTAGACTGTTACTCAGTTTATTTAGCACATGCTTCAAACGCCCTGGATTAGGGTTTCCAGATTAGGGTTTCAATTTTAAGCAATCGTTTACTGTTTTATACACTCCGTTTATTCGAAATTCTATTCTAAATCATGAAGCCTAATCATTCCCCACAAAAATTTCTTAAAATGTCGCATATTACTCGGTTTTTATAGCACGTACTTCAAACCTTCAAGATTAGGGTTTTCAAATTATGGTTTCAATTTTAAGCACTCTCTTACTATATTATACAGTCCGTTTCTTTGACTTTCTATTATAAATGATCGAGCCTGATCAATCCTGACAAAAATTTTGACAAATGTCGAGCGGTACTCGGATTTTTTTTGCACGTGCTTCAAACATCCCAGATAAGGGTTTCGATTATAAGCACTCTTTTGCTGTTTTATTTATGCACTCCGTTTCTTCGAAATTCTATTATAAATCATTATGCCTGATCATTCCCCACTAAAATTTTGAAAAACGTAGACTGTTACTCAGTTTATTTAGCACATGCTTCAAACGCCCTGGATTAGGGTTTCCAGATTAGGGTTTCAATTTTAAGCAATCGTTTACTGTTTTATACACTCCGTTTATTCGAAATTCTATTCTAAATCATGAAGCCTAATCATTCCCCACAAAAATTTCTTAAAATGTCGCATATTACTCGGTTTTTATAGCACGTACTTCAAACCTTCAAGATTAGGGTTTTCAAATTATGGTTTCAATTTTAAGCACTCTCTTACTATATTATACAGTCCGTTTCTTTGACTTTCTATTATAAATGATCGAGCCTGATCAATCCTGACAAAAATTTTGACAAATGTCGAGCGGTACTCGGATTTTTTTTGCACGTGCTTCAAACATCCCAGATAAGGGTTTCGATTATAAGCACTCTTTTGCTGTTTTATTTATGCACTCCGTTTCTTCGAAATTCTATTATAAATCATTATGCCTGATCATTCCCCACTAAAATTTTGAAAAACGTAGACTGTTACTCAGTTTATTTAGCACATGCTTCAAACGCTCTGGATTAGGGTTTCCAGATTAGGGTTTCAATTTTAAGCAATCGTTTACTGTTTTATACACTCCGTTTATTCGAAATTCTATTCTAAATCATGAAGCCTAATCATTCCCCACAAAAATTTCTTAAAATGTCGCATATTACTCGGTTTTTATAGCACGTACTTCAAACCTTCAAGATTAGGGTTTTCAAATTATGGTTTCAATTTTAAGCACTCTCTTACTATATTATACAGTCCGTTTCTTTGACTTTCTATTATAAATGATCGAGCCTGATCAATCCTGACAAAAATTTTGACAAATGTCGAGCGGTACTCGGATTTTTTTTGCACGTGCTTCAAACATCCCAGATAAGGGTTTCGATTATAAGCACTCTTTTGCTGTTTTATTTATGCACTCCGTTTCTTCGAAATTCTATTATAAATCATTATGCCTGATCATTCCCCACTAAAATTTTGAAAAACGTAGACTGTTACTCAGTTTATTTAGCACATGCTTCAAACGCCCTGGATTAGGGTTTCCAGATTAGGGTTTCAATTTTAAGCAATCGTTTACTGTTTTATACACTCCGTTTATTCGAAATTCTATTCTAAATCATGAAGCCTAATCATTCCCCACAAAAATTTCTTAAAATGTCGCATATTACTCGGTTTTTATAGCACGTACTTCAAACCTTCAAGATTAGGGATTTCAAATTATGGTTTCAATTTTAAGCACTCTCTTACTATATTATACAGTCCGTTTCTTTGACTTTCTATTATAAATGATCGAGCCTGATCAATCCTGACAAAAATTTTGACAAATGTCGAGCGGTACTCGGATTTTTTTTGCACGTGCTTCAAACATCCCAGATAAGGGTTTCGATTATAAGCACTCTTTTGCTGTTTTATTTATGCACTCCGTTTCTTCGAAATTCTATTATAAATCATTATGCCTGATCATTCCCCACTAAAATTTTGAAAAACGTAGACTGTTACTCAGTTTATTAAGCACATGCTTCAAACGCCCTGGATTAGGGTTTCCAGATTAGGGTTTCAATTTTAAGCAATCGTTTACTGTTTTATACACTCCGTTTATTCGAAATTCTATTCTAAATCATGAAGCCTAATCATTCCCCACAAAAATTTCTTAAAATGTCGCATATTACTCGGTTTTTATAGCACGTACTTCAAACCTTCAAGATTAGGGTTTTCAAATTATGGTTTCAATTTTAAGCACTCTCTTAATATATTATACAGTCCGTTTCTTTGACTTTCTATTATAAATGATCGAGCCTGATCAATCCTGACAAAAATTTTGACAAATGTCGAGCGGTACTCGGATTTTTTTTGTACGTGCTTCAAACATCCCAGATAAGGGTTTCGATTATAAGCACTCTTTTGCTGTTTTATTTATGCACTCCGTTTCTTCGAAATTCTATTATAAATCATTATGCCTGATCATTCCCCACTAAAATTTTGGAAAACGTAGACTGTTACGCAGTTTATTTAGCACATGCTTCAAACGCCCTGGATTAGGGTTTCCAGATTAGGGTTTCAATTTTAAGCAATCGTTTACTGTTTTATACACTCCGTTTATTCGAAATTCTATTCTAAATCATGAAGCCTAATCATTCCCCACAAAAATTTCTTAAAATGTCGCATATTACTCGGTTTTTATAGCACGTACTTCAAACCTTCAAGATTAGGGTTTTCAAATTATGGTTTCAATTTTAAGCACTCTCTTACTATATTATACAGTCCGTTTCTTTGACTTTCTATTATAAATGATCGAGCCTGATCAATCCTGACAAAAATTTTGACAAATGTCGAGCGGTACTCGGATTTTTTTTGCACGTGCTTCAAACATCCCAGATAAGGGTTTCGATTATAAGCACTCTTTTGCTGTTTTATTTATGCACTCCGTTTCTTCGAAATTCTATTATAAATCATTATGCCTGATCATTCCCCACTAAAATTTTGAAAAACGTAGACTGTTACTCAGTTTATTTAGCACATGCTTCAAACGCCCTGGATTAGGGTTTCCAGATTAGGGTTTCAATTTTAAGCAATCGTTTACTGTTTTATACACTCCGTTTATTCGAAATTCTATTCTAAATCATGAAGCCTAATCATTCCCCACAAAAATTTCTTAAAATGTCGCATATTACTCGGTTTTTATAGCACGTACTTCAAACCTTCAAGATTAGGGTTTTCAAATTATGGTTTCAATTTTAAGCACTCTCTTAATATATTATACAGTCCGTTTCTTTGACTTTCTATTATAAATGATCGAGCCTGATCAATCCTGACAAAAATTTTGACAAATGTCGAGCGGTACTCGGATTTTTTTTGTACGTGCTTCAAACATCCCAGATAAGGGTTTCGATTATAAGCACTCTTTTGCTGTTTTATTTATGCACTCCGTTTCTTCGAAATTCTATTATAAATCATTATGCCTGATCATTCCCCACTAAAATTTTGGAAAACGTAGACTGTTACTCAGTTTATTTAGCACATGCTTCAAACGCCCTCGTTTAGGGTTTCCAGATTAAGGTTTCAATTTTAAGCAATCGTTTACTGTTTTATACACTCCGTTTATTCGAAATTCTATTCTAAATCATGAAGCCTAATCATTCCCCAAAAAAATTTCTTAAAATGTCGCATATTACTCGGTTTTTATAGCACGTACTTCAAACCTTCAAGATTAGGGTTTTCAAATTATGGTTTCAATTTTAAGCACTCTCTTACTATATTATACAGTCCGTTTCTTTGACTTTCTATTATAAATGATCGAGCCTGATCAATCCTGACAAAAATTTTGACAAATGTCGAGCGGTACTCGATTTTTTTTGCATTTGCTTCAAACATCCCAGATTTGGGTTTCGATTATAAGCACTATTTTGCTGTTTTATTTGTGCACTCCGTTTCTTCGAAATTCTATTATAAATCATTATGCCTGATCATTCCCCACTAAAATTTTGGAAAACGTAGACTGTTACTCAGTTTATTTAGCACATGCTTCAAACGCCCTGGTTTAGGGTTTCCAGATTAGGGTTTCAATTTTAAGCAATCGTTTACTGTTTTATGCACTCCGTTAAATCGAAATTCTATTCTAAATCAGGAAGCCTAATCATTCCCCACAAAAATTTCTTAAAATGTCGCATATTACTCGTTTTTATAGCACTTACTTCAAACCTTCAAGATTAGGGTTTTCAAATTATGGTTTCAATTTTAAGCACTCTCTTAATATATTATACAGTCCGTTTCTTTGACTTTCTATTATAAATGATCGAGCCTGATCAATCCTGACAAAAATTTTGACAAATGTCGAGCGGTACTCGGATTTTTTTTGTACGTGCTTCAAACATCCCAGATAAGGGTTTCGATTATAAGCACTCTTTTGCTGTTTTATTTATGCACTCCGTTTCTTCGAAATTCTATTATAAATCATTATGCCTGATCATTCCCCACTAAAATTTTGAAAAACGTAGACTGTTACTCAGTTTATTAAGCACATGCTTCAAACGCCCTGGATTAGGGTTTCCAGATTAGGGTTTCAATTTTAAGCAATCGTTTACTGTTTTATACACTCCGTTTATTCGAAATTCTATTCTAAATCATGAAGCCTAATCATTCCCCACAAAAATTTCTTAAAATGTCGCATATTACTCGGTTTTTATAGCACGTACTTCAAACCTTCAAGATTAGGGTTTTCAAATTATGGTTTCAATTTTAAGCACTCTCTTACTATATTATACAGTCCGTTTCTTTGACTTTCTATTATAAATGATCGAGCCTGATCAATCCTGACAAAAATTTTGACAAATGTCGAGCGGTACTCGGATTTTTTTTTCACGTGCTTCAAACATCCCAGATAAGGGTTTCGATTATAAGCACTCTTTTGCTGTTTTATTTATGCACTCCGTTTCTTCGAAATTCTATTATAAATCATTATGCCTGATCATTCCCCACTAAAATTTTGAAAAACGTAGACTGTTACTCAGTTTATTAAGCACATGCTTCAAACGCCCTGGATTAGGGTTTCCAGAGTAGGGTTTCAATTTTAAGCAATCGTTTACTGTTTTATACACTCCGTTTATTCGAAATTCTATTCTAAATCATGAAGCCTAATCATTCCCCACAAAAATTTCTTAAAATGTCGCATATTACTCGGTTTTTATAGCACGTACTTCAAACCTTCAAGATTAGGGTTTTCAAATTATGGTTTCAATTTTAAGCACTCTCTTACTATATTATACAGTCCGTTTCTTTGACTTTCTATTATAAATGATCGAGCCTGATCAATCCTGACAAAAATTTTGACAAATGTCGAGCGGTACTCGGATTTTTTTTGCACGTACTTCAAACATCCCAGATAAGGGTTTCGATTATAAGCACTCTTTTGCTGTTTTATTTGTGCACTCCGTTTCTTCGAAATTCTATTATAAATCATTATGCCTGATCATTCCCCACTAAAATTTTGAAAAACGTAGACTGTTACTCAGTTTATTTAGCACATGCTTCAAACGCCCTGGATTAGGGTTTCCAGATTAGGGTTTCAATTTTAAGCAATCGTTTACTGTTTTATACACTCCGTTTATTCGAAATTCTATTCTAAATCATGAAGCCTAATCATTCCCCACAAAAATTTCTTAAAATGTCGCATATTACTCGGTTTTTATAGCACGTACTTCAAACCTTCAAGATTAGGGTTTTCAAATTATGGTTTCAATTTTAAGCACTCTCTTACTATATTATACAGTCCGTTTCTTTGACTTTCTATTATAAATGATCGAGCCTGATCAATCCTGACAAAAATTTTGACAAATGTCGAGCGGTACTCGGATTTTTTTTGCACGTGCTTCAAACATCCCAGATAAGGGTTTCGATTATAAGCACTCTTTTGCTGTTTTATTTATGCACTCCGTTTCTTCGAAATTCTATTATAAATCATTATGCCTGATCATTCCCCACTAAAATTTTGAAAAACGTAGACTGTTACTCAGTTTATTAAGCACATGCTTCAAACGCCCTGGATTAGGGTTTCCAGATTAGGGTTTCAATTTTAAGCAATCGTTTACTGTTTTATACACTCCGTTTATTCGAAATTCTATTCTAAATCATGAAGCCTAATCATTCCCCACAAAAATTTCTTAAAATGTCGCATATTACTCGGTTTTTATAGCACGTACTTCAAACCTTCAAGATTAGGGTTTTCAAATTATGGTTTCAATTTTAAGCACTCTCTTACTATATTATACAGTCCGTTTCTTTGACTTTCTATTATAAATGATCGAGCCTGATCAATCCTGACAACAATTTTGACAAATGTCGATCGGTACTCGGATTTTTTTTGCACGTGCTTCAAACATCCCAGATAAGGGTTTCGATTATAAGCACTCTTTTGCTGTTTTATTTATGCACTCCGTTTCTTCGAAATTCTAATATAAATCATTATGCCTGATCATTCCCCACTAAAATTTTGAAAAACGTAGACTGTTACTCAGTTTATTTAGCACATGCTTCAAACGCCCTGGATTAGGGTTTCCAGATTAGGGTTTCAATTTTAAGCAATCGTTTACTGTTTTATACACTCCGTTTATTCGAAATTCTATTCTAAATCATGAAGCCTAATCATTCCCCACAAAAATTTCTTAAAATGTCGCATATTACTCGGTTTTTATAGCACGTACTTCAAACCTTCCAGATTAGGGTTTTCAAATTATGGTTTCAATTTTAAGCACTCTTTTACTATTTTATACACTCCGTTTCTTTGACATTCTATTATAAATGATCGAGCCTGATGAATCCTGACAAAAATTTTGACAAATGTCGAGCGGTACTCGATTTTTTTTGCATGTGCTTCAAACATCCCAGATTAGGGTTTCGATTATAAGCACTATTTTGCTGTTTTATTTGTGCACTCCGTTTCTTCGAAATTCTATTATAAATCATTATGCCTGATCATTCCCCACTAAAATTTTGGAAAACGTAGACTGTTACTCAGTTTATTTAGCACATGCTTCAAACGCCCTGGTTTAGGGTTTCCAGATTAGGGTTTCAATTTTAAGCAATCGTTTACTGTTTTATACACTCCGTTTATTCGAAATTCTATTCTAAATCATGAAGCCTAATCATTCCCCACAAAAATTTCTTAAAATGTCGCATATTACTCGGTTTTTATAGCACTTACTTCAAACCTTCAAGATTAGGGTTTTCAAATTATGGTTTCAATTTTAAGCACTCTCTTAATATATTATACAGTCCGTTTCTTTGACTTTCTATTATAAATGATCGAGCCTGATCAATCCTGACAAAAATTTTGACAAATGTCGAGCGGTACTCGGATTTTTTTTTGTACGTGCTTCAAACATCCCAGATAAGGGTTTCGATTATAAGCACTCTTTTGCTGTTTTATTTATGCACTCCGTTTCTTCGAAATTCTATTATAAATCATTATGCCTGATCATTCCCCACTAAAATTTTGAAAAACGTAGACTGTTACTCAGTTTATTAAGCACATGCTTCAAACGCCCTGGATTAGGGTTTCCAGATTAGGGTTTCAATTTTAAGCAATCGTTTACTGTTTTATACACTCCGTTTATTCGAAATTCTATTCTAAATCATGAAGCCTAATCATTCCCCACAAAAATTTCTTAAAATGTCGCATATTACTCGGTTTTTATAGCACTTACTTCAAACCTTCAAGATTAGGGTTTTCAAATTATGGTTTCAATTTTAAGCACTCTCTTAATATATTATACAGTCCGTTTCTTTGACTTTCTATTATAAATGATCGAGCCTGATCAATCCTGACAAAAATTTTGACAAATGTCGAGCGGTACTCGGATTTTTTTTTGTACGTGCTTCAAACATCCCAGATAAGGGTTTCGATTATAAGCACTCTTTTGCTGTTTTATTTATGCACTCCGTTTCTTCGAAATTCTATTATAAATCATTATGCCTGATCATTCCCCACTAAAATTTTGAAAAACGTAGACTGTTACTCAGTTTATTAAGCACATGCTTCAAACGCCCTGGATTAGGGTTTCCAGATTAGGGTTTCAATTTTAAGCAATCGTTTACTGTTTTATACACTCCGTTTATTCGAAATTCTATTCTAAATCATGAAGCCTAATCATTCCCCACAAAAATTTCTTAAAATGTCGCATATTACTCGGTTTTTATAGCACGTACTTCAAACCTTCAAGATTAGGGTTTTCAAATTATGGTTTCAATTTTAAGCACTCTCTTACTATATTATACAGTCCGTTTCTTTGACTTTCTATTATAAATGATCGAGCCTGATCAATCCTGACAAAAATTTTGACAAATGTCGAGCGGTACTCGGATTTTTTTTGCACGTGCTTCAAACATCCCAGATAAGGGTTTCGATTATAAGCACTCTTTTGCTGTTTTATTTATGCACTCCGTTTCTTCGAAATTCTATTATAAATTATTATGCCTGATCATTCCCCACTAAAATTTTGAAAAACGTAGACTGTTACAAAGTTTATTAAGCACATGCTTCAAACGCCCTGGATTAGGGTTTCCAGATTAGGGTTTCAATTTTAAGCAATCGTTTACTGTTTTATACACTCCGTTTATTCGAAATTCTATTCTAAATCATGAAGCCTAATCATTCCCCACAAAAATTTCTTAAAATGTCGCATATTACTCGGTTTTTATAGCACTTACTTCAAACCTTCAAGATTAGGGTTTTCAAATTATGGTTTCAATTTTAAGCACTCTCTTAATATATTATACAGTCCGTTTCTTTGACTTTCTATTATAAATGATCGAGCCTGATCAATCCTGACAAAAATTTTGACAAATGTCGAGCGGTACTCGGATTTTTTTTGTACGTGCTTCAAACATCCCAGATAAGGGTTTCGATTATAAGCACTCTTTTGCTGTTTTATTTATGCACTCCGTTTCTTCGAAATTCTATTATAAATCATTATGCCTGATCATTCCCCACTAAAATTTTGAAAAACGTAGACTGTTACTCAGTTTATTAAGCACATGCTTCAAACGCCCTGGATTAGGGTTTCCAGATTAGGGTTTCAATTTTAAGCAATCGTTTACTGTTTTATACACTCCGTTTATTCGAAATTCTATTCTAAATCATGAAGCCTAATCATTCCCCACAAAAATTTCTTAAAATGTCGCATATTACTCGGTTTTTATAGCACGTACTTCAAACCTTCAAGATTAGGGTTTTCAAATTATGGTTTCAATTTTAAGCACTCTTTTACTATATTATACAGTCCGTTTCTTTGACTTTCTATTATAAATGATCGAGCCTGATCAATCCTGACAAAAATTTTGACAAATGTCGAGCGGTACTCGGATTTTTTTTTCACGTGCTTCAAACATCCCAGATAAGGGTTTCGATTATAAGCACTCTTTTGCTGTTTTATTTATGCACTCCGTTTCTTCGAAATTCTATTATAAATCATTATGCCTGATCATTCCCCACTAAAATTTTGAAAAACGTAGACTGTTACTCAGTTTATTAAGCACATGCTTCAAACGCCCTGGATTAGGGTTTCCAGAGTAGGGTTTCAATTTTAAGCAATCGTTTACTGTTTTATACACTCCGTTTATTCGAAATTCTATTCTAAATCATGAAGCCTAATCATTCCCCACAAAAATTTCTTAAAATGTCGCATATTACTCGGTTTTTATAGCACGTACTTCAAACCTTCAAGATTAGGGTTTTCAAATTATGGTTTCAATTTTAAGCACTCTCTTACTATATTATACAGTCCGTTTCTTTGACTTTCTATTATAAATGATCGAGCCTGATCAATCCTGACAAAAATTTTGACAAATGTCGAGCGGTACTCGGATTTTTTTTGCACGTGCTTCAAACATCCCAGATAAGGGTTTCGATTATAAGCACTCTTTTGCTGTTTTATTTATGCACTCCGTTTCTTCGAAATTCTATTATAAATTATTATGCCTGATCATTCCCCACTAAAATTTTGAAAAACGTAGACTGTTACAAAGTTTATTAAGCACATGCTTCAAACGCCCTGGATTAGGGTTTCCAGATTAGGGTTTCAATTTTAAGAAATCGTTTACTGTTTTATACACTCCGTTTATTCGAAATTCTATTCTAAATCATGAAGCCTAATCATTCCCCACAAAAATTTCTTAAAATGTCGCATATTACTCGGTTTTTATAGCACGTACTTCAAACCTTCAAGATTAGGGTTTTCAAATTATGGTTTCAATTTTAAGCACTCTCTTACTATATTATACAGTCCGTTTCTTTGACTTTCTATTATAAATGATCGAGCCTGATCAATCCTGACAAAAATTTTGACAAATGTCGAGCGGTACTCGGATTTTTTTTGCACGTGCTTCAAACATCCCAGATAAGGGTTTCGATTATAAGCACTCTTTTGCTGTTTTATTTATGCACTCCGTTTCTTCGAAATTCTATTATAAATCATTATGCCTGATCATTCCCCACTAAAATTTTGAAAAACGTAGACTGTTACTCAGTTTATTAAGCACATGCTTCAAACGCCCTGGATTAGGGTTTCCAGATTAGGGTTTCAATTTTAAGCAATCGTTTACTGTTTTATACACTCCGTTTATTCGAAATTCTATTCTAAATCATGAAGCCTAATCATTCCCCACAAAAATTTCTTAGAATGTCGCATATTACTCGGTTTTTATAGCACGTACTTCAAACCTTCAAGATTAGGGTTTTCAAATTATGGTTTCAATTTTAAGCACTCTTTTACTATATTATACAGTCCGTTTCTTTGACTTTCTATTATAAATGATCGAGCCTGATCAATCCTGACAAAAATTTTGACAAATGTCGAGCGGTACTCGGATTTTTTTTTCACGTGCTTCAAACATCCCAGATAAGGGTTTCGATTATAAGCACTCTTTTGCTGTTTTATTTATGCACTCCGTTTCTTCGAAATTCTATTATAAATCATTATGCCTGATCATTCCCCACTAAAATTTTGAAAAACGTAGACTGTTACTCAGTTTATTAAGCACATGCTTCAAACGCCCTGGATTAGGGTTTCCAGAGTAGGGTTTCAATTTTAAGCAATCGTTTACTGTTTTATACACTCCGTTTATTCGAAATTCTATTCTAAATCATGAAGCCTAATCATTCCCCACAAAAATTTCTTAAAATGTCGCATATTACTCGGTTTTTATAGCACGTACTTCAAACCTTCAAGATTAGGGTTTTCAAATTATGGTTTCAATTTTAAGCACTCTCTTACTATATTATACAGTCCGTTTCTTTGACTTTCTATTATAAATGATCGAGCCTGATCAATCCTGACAAAAATTTTGACAAATGTCGAGCGGTACTCGGATTTTTTTTGCACGTGCTTCAAACATCCCAGATAAGGGTTTCGATTATAAGCACTCTTTTGCTGTTTTATTTATGCACTCCGTTTCTTCGAAATTCTATTATAAATTATTATGCCTGATCATTCCCCACTAAAATTTTGAAAAACGTAGACTGTTACAAAGTTTATTAAGCACATGCTTCAAACGCCCTGGATTAGGGTTTCCAGATTAGGGTTTCAATTTTAAGAAATCGTTTACTGTTTTATACACTCCGTTTATTCGAAATTCTATTCTAAATCATGAAGCCTAATCATTCCCCACAAAAATTTCTTAAAATGTCGCATATTACTCGGTTTTTATAGCACGTACTTCAAACCTTCAAGATTAGGGTTTTCAAATTATGGTTTCAATTTTAAGCACTCTCTTACTATATTATACAGTCCGTTTCTTTGACTTTCTATTATAAATGATCGAGCCTGATCAATCCTGACAAAAATTTTGACAAATGTCGAGCGGTACTCGGATTTTTTTTGCACGTGCTTCAAACATCCCAGATAAGGGTTTCGATTATAAGCACTCTTTTGCTGTTTTATTTATGCACTCCGTTTCTTCGAAATTCTATTATAAATCATTATGCCTGATCATTCCCCACTAAAATTTTGAAAAACGTAGACTGTTACTCAGTTTATTAAGCACATGCTTCAAACGCCCTGGATTAGGGTTTCCAGATTAGGGTTTCAATTTTAAGCAATCGTTTACTGTTTTATACACTCCGTTTATTCGAAATTCTATTCTAAATCATGAAGCCTAATCATTCCCCACAAAAATTTCTTAGAATGTCGCATATTACTCGGTTTTTATAGCACGTACTTCAAACCTTCAAGATTAGGGTTTTCAAATTATGGTTTCAATTTTAAGCACTCTCTTACTATATTATACAGTCCGTTTCTTTGACTTTCTATTATAAATGATCGAGCCTGATCAATCCTGACAAAAATTTTGACAAATGTCGAGCGGTACTCGGATTTTTTTTTCACGTGCTTCAAACATCCCAGATAAGGGTTTCGATTATAAGCACTCTTTTGCTGTTTTATTTATGCACTCCGTTTCTTCGAAATTCTATTATAAATCATTATGCCTGATCATTCCCCACTAAAATTTTGAAAAACGTAGACTGTTACTCAGTTTATTAAGCACATGCTTCAAACGCCCTGGATTAGGGTTTCCAGAGTAGGGTTTCAATTTTAAGCAATCGTTTACTGTTTTATACACTCCGTTTATTCGAAATTCTATTCTAAATCATGAAGCCTAATCATTCCCCACAAAAATTTCTTAAAATGTCGCATATTACTCGGTTTTTATAGCACGTACTTCAAACCTTCAAGATTAGGGTTTTCAAATTATGGTTTCAATTTTAAGCACTCTCTTACTATATTATACAGTCCGTTTCTTTGACTTTCTATTATAAATGATCGAGCCTGATCAATCCTGACAAAAATTTTGACAAATGTCGAGCGGTACTCGGATTTTTTTTGCACGTACTTCAAACATCCCAGATAAGGGTTTCGATTATAAGCACTCTTTTGCTGTTTTATTTGTGCACTCCGTTTCTTCGAAATTCTATTATAAATCATTATGCCTGATCATTCCCCACTAAAATTTTGAAAAACGTAGACTGTTACTCAGTTTATTAAGCACATGCTTCAAACGCCCTGGATTAGGGTTTCCAGAGTAGGGTTTCAATTTTAAGCAATCGTTTACTGTTTTATACACTCCGTTTATTCGAAATTCTATTCTAAATCATGAAGCCTAATCATTCCCCACAAAAATTTCTTAGAATGTCGCATATTACTCGGTTTTTATAGCACGTACTTCAAACCTTAGAGATTAGGGTTTTCAAATTATGGTTTCAATTTTAAGCACTCTCTTACTATATTATACAGTCCGTTTCTTTGACTTTCTATTATAAATGATCGAGCCTGATCAATCCTGACAAAAATTTTGACAAATGTCGAGCGGTACTCGGATTTTTTTTGCACGTGCTTCAAACATCCCAGATAAGGGTTTCGATTATAAGCACTCTTTTGCTGTTTTATTTATGCACTCCGTTTCTTCGAAATTCTATTATAAATTATTATGCCTGATCATTCCCCACTAAAATTTTGAAAAACGTAGACTGTTACAAAGTTTATTAAGCACATGCTTCAAACGCCCTGGATTAGGGTTTCCAGATTAGGGTTTCAATTTTAAGCAATCGTTTACTGTTTTATACACTCCGTTTATTCGAAATTCTATTCTAAATCATGAAGCCTAATCATTCCCCACATAAATTTCTTAGAATGTCGCATATTACTCGGTTTTTATAGCACGTACTTCAAACCTTCAAGATTAGGGTTTTCAAATTATGGTTTCAATTTTAAGCACTCTCTTACTATATTATACAGTCCGTTTCTTTGACTTTCTATTATAAATGATCGAGCCTGATCAATCCTGACAAAAATTTTGACAAATGTCGAGCGGTACTCGGATTTTTTTTGCACGTGCTTCAAACATCCCAGATAAGGGTTTCGATTATAAGCACTCTTTTGCTGTTTTATTTATGCACTCCGTTTCTTCGAAATTCTATTATAAATCATTATGCCTGATCATTCCCCACTAAAATTTTGAAAAACGTAGACTGTTACTCAGTTTATTAAGCACATGCTTCAAACGCCCTGGATTAGGGTTTCCAGATTAGGGTTTCAATTTTAAGCAATCGTTTACTGTTTTATACACTCCGTTTATTCGAAATTCTATTCTAAATCATGAAGCCTAATCATTCCCCACAAAAATTTCTTAGAATGTCGCATATTACTCGGTTTTTATAGCACGTACTTCAAACCTTCAAGATTAGGGTTTTCAAATTATGGTTTCAATTTTAAGCACTCTCTTACTATATTATACAGTCCGTTTCTTTGACTTTCTATTATAAATGATCGAGCCTGATCAATCCTGACAAAAATTTTGACAAATGTCGAGCGGTACTCGGATTTTTTTTTCACGTGCTTCAAACATCCCAGATAAGGGTTTCGATTATAAGCACTCTTTTGCTGTTTTATTTATGCACTCCGTTTCTTCGAAATTCTATTATAAATCATTATGCCTGATCATTCCCCACTAAAATTTTGAAAAACGTAGACTGTTACTCAGTTTATTAAGCACATGCTTCAAACGCCCTGGATTAGGGTTTCCAGAGTAGGGTTTCAATTTTAAGCAATCGTTTACTGTTTTATACACTCCGTTTATTCGAAATTCTATTCTAAATCATGAAGCCTAATCATTCCCCACAAAAATTTCTTAAAATGTCGCATATTACTCGGTTTTTATAGCACGTACTTCAAACCTTCAAGATTAGGGTTTTCAAATTATGGTTTCAATTTTAAGCACTCTCTTACTATATTATACAGTCCGTTTCTTTGACTTTCTATTATAAATGATCGAGCCTGATCAATCCTGACAAAAATTTTGACAAATGTCGAGCGGTACTCGGATTTTTTTTGCACGTACTTCAAACATCCCAGATAAGGGTTTCGATTATAAGCACTCTTTTGCTGTTTTATTTGTGCACTCCGTTTCTTCGAAATTCTATTATAAATCATTATGCCTGATCATTCCCCACTAAAATTTTGAAAAACGTAGACTGTTACTCAGTTTATTAAGCACATGCTTCAAACGCCCTGGATTAAGGTTTCCAGAGTAGGGTTTCAATTTTAAGCAATCGTTTACTGTTTTATACACTCCGTTTATTCGAAATTCTATTCTAAATCATGAAGCCTAATCATTCCCCACAAAAATTTCTTAGAATGTCGCATATTACTCGGTTTTTATAGCACGTACTTCAAACCTTAGAGATTAGGGTTTTCAAATTATGGTTTCAATTTTAAGCACTCTCTTACTATATTATACAGTCCGTTTCTTTGACTTTCTATTATAAATGATCGAGCCTGATCAATCCTGACAAAAATTTTGACAAATGTCGAGCGGTACTCGGATTTTTTTTGCACGTGCTTCAAACATCCCAGATAAGGGTTTCCATTATAAGCACTCTTTTGCTGTTTTATTTATGCACTCCGTTTCTTCGAAATTCTATTATAAATTATTATGCCTGATCATTCCCCACTAAAATTTTGAAAAACGTAGACTGTTACAAAGTTTATTAAGCACATGCTTCAAACGCCCTGGATTAGGGTTTCCAGATTAGGGTTTCAATTTTAAGCAATCGTTTACTGTTTTATACACTCCGTTTATTCGAAATTCTATTCTAAATCATGAAGCCTAATCATTCCCCACATAAATTTCTTAGAATGTCGCATATTACTCGGTTTTTATAGCACGTACTTCAAACCTTCAAGATTAGGGTTTTCAAATTATGGTTTCAATTTTAAGCACTCTCTTACTATATTATACAGTCTGTTTCTTTGACTTTCTATTATAAATGATCGAGCCTGATCAATCCTGACAAAAATTTTGACAAATGTCGAGCGGTACTCGGATTTTTTTTGCACGTGCTTCAAACATCCCAGATAAGGGTTTCGATTATAAGCACTCTTTTGCTGTTTTATTTATGCACTCCGTTTCTTCGAAATTCTATTATAAATCATTATGCCTGATCATTCCCCACTAAAATTTTGAAAAACGTAGACTGTTACTCAGTTTATTAAGCACATGCTTCAAACGCCCTGGATTAGGGTTTCCAGATTAGGGTTTCAATTTTAAGCAATCGTTTACTGTTTTATACACTCCGTTTATTCGAAATTCTATTCTAAATCATGAAGCCTAATCATTCCCCACAAAAATTTCTTAAAATGTCGCATATTACTCGGTTTTTATAGCACGTACTTCAAACCTTCCAGATTAGGGTTTTCAAATTATGGTTTCAATTTTAAGCACTCTCTTACTATATTATACAGTCCGTTTCTTTGACTTTCTATTATAAATGATCGAGCCTGATCAATCCTGACAAAAATTTTGACAAATGTCGAGCGGTACTCGGATTTTTTTTGCACGTGCTTCAAACATCCCAGATAAGGGTTTCGATTATAAGCACTCTTTTGCTGTTTTATTTATGCACTCCGTTTCTTCGAAATTCTATTATAAATCATTATGCCTGATCATTCCCCACTAAAATTTTGAAAAACGTAGACTGTTACTCAGTTTATTAAGCACATGCTTCAAACGCCCTGGATTAGGGTTTCCAGATTAGGGTTTCAATTTTAAGCAATCGTTTACTGTTTTATACACTCCGTTTATTCAAAATTCTATTCTAAATCATGAAGCCTAATCATTCCCCACAAAAATTTCTTAGAATGTCGCATATTACTCGGTTTTTATAGCACGTACTTCAAACCTTCAAGATTAGGGTTTTCAAATTATGGTTTCAATTTTAAGCACTCTCTTACTATATTATACAGTCCGTTTCTTTGACTTTCTATTATAAATGATCGAGCCTGATCAATCCTGACAAAAATTTTGACAAATGTCGAGCGGTACTCGGATTTTTTTTGCACGTGCTTCAAACATCCCAGATAAGGGTTTCGATTATAAGCACTCTTTTGCTGTTTTATTTATGCACTCCGTTTCTTCGAAATTCTATTATAAATCATTATGCCTGATCATTCCCCACTAAAATTTTGAAAAACGTAGACTGTTACTCAGTTTATTAAGCACATGCTTCAAACGCCCTGGATTAGGGTTTCCAGATTAGGGTTTCAATTTTAAGCAATCGTTTACTGTTTTATACACTCCGTTTATTCAAAATTCTATTCTAAATCATGAAGCCTAATCATTCCCCACAAAAATTTCTTAGAATGTCGCATATTACTCGGTTTTTATAGCCCGTACTTCAAACCTTCAAGATTAGGGTTTTCAAATTATGGTTTCAATTTTAAGCACTCTCTTACTATATTATACAGTCCGTTTCTTTGACTTTCTATTATTAATGATCGAGCCTGATCAATCCTGACAAAAATTTTGACAAATGTCGAGCGGTACACGGATTTTTTTTTCACGTGCTTCAAACATCCCAGATAAGGGTTTCGATTATAAGCACTCTTTTGCTGTTTTATTTATGCACTCCGTTTCTTCGAAATTCTATTATAAATCATTATGCCTGATCATTCCCCACTAAAATTTTGAAAAACGTAGACTGTTACTCAGTTTATTAAGCACATGCTTCAAACGCCCTGGATTAGGGTTTCCAGAGTAGGGTTTCAATTTTAAGCAATCGTTTACTGTTTTATACACTCCGTTTATTCGAAATTCTATTCTAAATCATGAAGCCTAATCATTCCCCACAAAAATTTCTTAAAATGTCGCATATTACTCGGTTTTTATGGCACGTACTTCAAACCTTAAAGATTAGGGTTTTCAAATTATGGTTTCAATTTTAAGCACTCTCTTACTATATTATACAGTCCGTTTCTTTGACTTTCTATTATAAATGATCGAGCCTGATCAATCCTGACAAAAATTTTGACAAATGTCGAGCGGTACTCGGATTTTTTTTGCACGTGCTTCAAACATCCTAGATAAGGGTTTCGATTATATGCACTCTTTTGCTGTTTTATTTATGCACTCCGTTTCTTCGAAATTCTATTATAAATCATTATGCCTGATCATTCCCCACTAAAATTTTGAAAAACGTAGACTGTTACTCAGTTTATTAAGCACATGCTTCAAACGCCCTGGATTAGGGTTTCCAGAGTAGGGTTTCAATTTTAAGCAATCGTTTACTGTTTTATACACTCCGTTTATTCGAAATTCTATTCTAAATCATGAAGCCTAATCATTCCCCACAAAAATTTCTTAAAATGTCGCATATTACTCGGTTTTTATAGCACGTACTTCAAACCTTCAAGATTAGGGTTTTCAAATTATGGTTTCAATTTTAAGCACTCTCTTACTATATTATACAGTCCGTTTCTTTGACTTTCTATTATAAATGATCGAGCCTGATCAATCCTGACAAAAATTTTGACAAATGTCGAGCGGTACTCGGATTTTTTTTGCACGTGCTTCAAACATCCCAGATAAGGGTTTCGATTATAAGCACTCTTTTGCTGTTTTATTTATGCACTCCGTTTCTTCGAAATTCTATTATAAATCATTATGCCTGATCATTCCCCACTAAAATTTTGAAAAACGTAGACTGTTACTCAGTTTATTAAGCACATGCTTCAAACGCCCTGGATTAGGGTTTCCAGAGTAGGGTTTCAATTTTAAGCAATCGTTTACTGTTTTATACACTCCGTTTATTCGAAATTCTATTCTAAATCATGAAGCCTAATCATTCCCCACAAAAATTTCTTAAAATGTCGCATATTACTCGGTTTTTATAGCACGTACTTCAAACCTTCAAGATTAGGGTTTTCAAATTATGGTTTCAATTTTAAGCACTCTCTTACTATATTATACAGTCCGTTTCTTTGACTTTCTATTATAAATGATCGAGCCTGATCAATCCTGACAAAAATTTTGACAAATGTCGAGCGGTACTCGGATTTTTTTTGCACGTGCTTCAAACATCCCAGATAAGGGTTTCGATTATAAGCACTCTTTTGCTGTTTTATTTATGCACTCCGTTTCTTCGAAATTCTATTATAAATCATTATGCCTGATCATTCCCCACTAAAATTTTGAAAAACGTAGACTGTTACTCAGTTTATTTAGCACATGCTTCAAACGCCCTGGATTAGGGTTTCCAGATTAGGGTTTCAATTTTAAGCAATCGTTTACTGTTTTATACACTCCGTTTATTCGAAATTCTATTCTAAATCATGAAGCCTAATCATTCCCCACAAAAATTTCTTAAAATGTCGCATATTACTCGGTTTTTATAGCACATACTTCAAACCTTCAAGATTAGGGTTTTCAAATTATGGTTTCAATTTTAAGCACTCTCTTACTATATTATACAGTCCGTTTCTTTGACTTTCTATTATAAATGATCGAGCCTGATCAATCCTGACAAAAATTTTGACAAATGTCGAGCGGTACTCGGATTTTTTTTGCACGTGCTTCAAACATCCCAGATAAGGGTTTCGATTATAAGCACTCTTTTGCTGTTTTATTTATGCACTCCGTTTCTTCGAAATTCTATTATAAATCATTATGCCTGATCATTCCCCACTAAAATTTTGAAAAACGTAGACTGTTACTCAGTTTATTAAGCACATGCTTCAAACGCCCTGGATTAGGGTTTCCAGAGTAGGGTTTCAATTTTAAGCAATCGTTTACTGTTTTATACACTCCGTTTATTCGAAATTCTATTCTAAATCATGAAGCCTAATCATTCCCCACAAAAATTTCTTAAAATGTCGCATATTACTCGGTTTTTATAGCACGTACTTCAAACCTTCAAGATTAGGGTTTTCAAATTATGGTTTCAATTTTAAGCACTCTCTTACTATATTATACAGTCCGTTTCTTTGACTTTCTATTATAAATGATCGAGCCTGATCAATCCTGACAAAAATTTTGACAAATGTCGAGCGGTACTCGGATTTTTTTTGCACGTGCTTCAAACATCCCAGATAAGGGTTTCGATTATAAGCACTCTTTTGCTGTTTTATTTATGCACTCCGTTTCTTCGAAATTCTATTATAAATCATTATGCCTGATCATTCCCCACTAAAATTTTGAAAAACGTAGACTGTTACTCAGTTTATTAAGCACATGCTTCAAACGCCCTGGATTAGGGTTTCCAGATTAGGGTTTCAATTTTAAGCAATCGTTTACTGTTTTATACACTCCGTTTATTCGAAATTCTATTCTAAATCATGAAGCCTAATCATTCCCCAGAAAAATTTCTTAAAATGTCGCATATTACTCGGTTTTTATAGCACGTACTTCAAACCTTCATGATTAGGGTTTTCAAATTATGGTTTCAATTTTAAGCACTCTCTTACTATATTATACAGTCCGTTTCTTTGACTTTCTATTATAAATGATCGAGCCTGATCAATCCTGACAAAAATTTTGACAAATGTCGAGCGGTACTCGATTTTTTTTGCACGTGCTTCAAACATCCCAGATTAGGGTTTCGATTATAAGCACTCTTTTGCTGTTTTATTTGTGCACTCCGTTTCTTCGAAATTCTATTATAAATCATTATGCCTGATCATTCCCCACTAAAATTTTGGAAAACGTAGACTGTTACTCAGTTTATTTAGCACATGCTTCAAACGCCCTGGATTAGGGTTTCCAGATTAGGGTTTCAATTTTAAGCAATCGTTTACTGTTTTATACACTCCGTTTATTCGAAATTCTATTCTAAATCATGAAGCCTAATCATTCCCCAGAAAAATTTCTTAAAATGTCGCATATTACTCGGTTTTTATAGCACGTACTTCAAACCTTCATGATTAGGGTTTTCAAATTATGGTTTCAATTTTAAGCACTCTCTTACTATATTATACAGTCCGTTTCTTTGACTTTCTATTATAAATGATCGAGCCTGATCAATCCTGACAAAAATTTTGACAAATGTCGAGCGGTACTCGGATTTTTTTTGCACGTGCTTCAAACATCCCAGATAAGGGTTTCGATTATAAGCACTCTTTTGCTGTTTTATTTATGCACTCCGTTTCTTCGAAATTCTATTATAAATCATTATGCCTGATCATTCCCCACTAAAATTTTGAAAAACGTAGACTGTTACTCAGTTTATTAAGCACATGCTTCAAACGCCCTGGATTAGGGTTTCCAGATTAGGGTTTCAATTTTAAGCAATCGTTTACTGTTTTATACACTCCGTTTATTCGAAATTCTATTCTAAATCATGAAGCCTAATCATTCCCCAGAAAAATTTCTTAAAATGTCGCATATTACTCGGTTTTTATAGCACGTACTTCAAACCTTCATGATTAGGGTTTTCAAATTATGGTTTCAATTTTAAGCACTCTCTTACTATATTATACAGTCCGTTTCTTTGACTTTCTATTATAAATGATCGAGCCTGATCAATCCTGACAAAAATTTTGACAAATGTCGAGCGGTACTCGATTTTTTTTGCACGTGCTTCAAACATCCCAGATTAGGGTTTCGATTATAAGCACTCTTTTGCTGTTTTATTTGTGCACTCCGTTTCTTCGAAATTCTATTATAAATCATTATGCCTGATCATTCCCCACTAAAATTTTGGAAAACGTAGACTGTTACTCAGTTTATTTAGCACATGCTTCAAACGCCCTGGATTAGGGTTTCCAGATTAGGGTTTCAATTTTAAGCAATCGTTTACTGTTTTATACACTCCGTTTATTCGAAATTCTATTCTAAATCATGAAGCCTAATCATTCCCCAGAAAAATTTCTTAAAATGTCGCATATTACTCGGTTTTTATAGCACGTACTTCAAACCTTCATGATTAGGGTTTTCAAATTATGGTTTCAATTTTAAGCACTCTCTTACTATATTATACAGTCCGTTTCTTTGACTTTCTATTATAAATGATCGAGCCTGATCAATCCTGACAAAAATTTTGACAAATGTCGAGCGGTACTCGATTTTTTTTGCACGTGCTTCAAACATCCCAGATTAGGGTTTCGATTATAAGCACTCTTTTGCTGTTTTATTTGTGCACTCCGTTTCTTCGAAATTCTATTATAAATCATTATGCCTGATCATTCCCCACTAAAATTTTGGAAAACGTAGACTGTTACTCAGTTTATTTAGCACATGCTTCAAACGCCCTGGTTTAGGGTTTCCAGATTAGGGTTTCAATTTTAAGCAATCGTTTACTGTTTTATACACTCCGTTTATTCGAAATTCTATTCTAAATCATGAAGCCTAATCATTCCCCACAAAAATTTCTTAAAATGTCGCATATTACTCGGTTTTTATAGCACGTACTTCAAACCTTCAAGATTAGGGTTTTCAAATTATGGTTTCAATTTTAATCACTCTCTTAATATATTATACAGTCCGTTTCTTTGACTTTCTATTATAAATGATCGAGCCTGATCAATCCTGACAAAAATTTTGACAAATGTCGAGCGGTACTCGGCTTTTTTTTGTACGTGCTTCAAACATCCCAGATAAGGGTTTCGATTATAAGCACTCTTTTGCTGTTTTATTTATGCACTCCGTTTCTTCGAAATTCTATTATAAATCATTATGCCTGATCATTCCGCACTAAAATTTTGAAAAACGTAGACTGTTACTCAGTTTATTTAGCACATGCTTCAAACGCCCTGGATTAGGGTTTCCAGATTAGGGTTTCAATTTTAAGCAATCGTTTACTGTTTTATACACTCCGTTTATTCGAAATTCTATTCTAAATCATGAAGCCTAATCATTCCCCACAAAAATTTCTTAAAATGTCGCATATTACTCGGTTTTTATAGCACGTACTTCAAACCTTCAAGATTAGGGTTTTCAAATTATGGTTTCAATTTTAAGCACTCTCTTACTATATTATACAGTCCGTTTCTTTGACTTTCTATTATAAATGATCGAGCCTGATCAATCCTGACAAAAATTTTGACAAATGTCGAGCGGTACTCGGATTTTTTTTGCACGTGCTTCAAACATCCCAGATAAGGGTTTCGATTATAAGCACTCTTTTGCTGTTTTATTTATGCACTCCGTTTCTTCGAAATTCTATTATAAATCATTATGCCTGATCATTCCCCACTAAAATTTTGAAAAACGTAGACTGTTACTCAGTTTATTAAGCACATGCTTCAAACGCCCTGGATTAGGGTTTCCAGAGTAGGGTTTCAATTTTAAGCAATCCTTTACTGTTTTATACACTCCGTTTATTCGAAATTCTATTCTAAATCATGAAGCCTAATCATTCCCCACAAAAATTTCTTAAAATGTCGCATATTACTCGGTTTTTATAGCACGTACTTCAAACCTTAAAGATTAGGGTTTTCAAATTATGGTTTCAATTTTAAGCACTCTCTTACTATATTATACAGTCCGTTTCTTTGACTTTCTATTATAAATGATCGAGCCTGATCAATCCTGACAAAAATTTTGACAAATGTCGAGCGGTACTCGGATTTTTTTTGCACGTGCTTCAAACATCCTAGATAAGGGTTTCGATTATAAGCACTCTTTTGCTGTTTTATTTATGCACTCCGTTTCTTCGAAATTCTATTATAAATCATTATGCCTGATCATTCCCCACTAAAATTTTGAAAAACGTAGACTGTTACTCAGTTTATTAAGCACATGCTTCAAACGCCTTGGATTAGGGTTTCCAGAGTAGGGTTTCAATTTTAAGCAATCGTTTACTGTTTTATACACTCCGTTTATTCGAAATTCTATTCTAAATCATGAAGCCTAATCATTCCCCACAAAAATTTCTTAAAATGTCGCATATTACTCGGTTTTTATAGCACGTACTTCAAACCTTCAAGATTAGGGTTTTCAAATTATGGTTTCAATTTTAAGCACTCTCTTACTATATTATACAGTCCGTTTCTTTGACTTTCTATTATAAATGATCGAGCCTGATCAATCCTGACAAAAATTTTGACAAATGTCGAGCGGTACTCGGATTTTTTTTGCACGTGCTTCAAACATCCCAGATAAGGGTTTCGATTATAAGCACTCTTTTGCTGTTTTATTTATGCACTCCGTTTCTTCGAAATTCTATTATAAATCATTATGCCTGATCATTCCCCACTAAAATTTTGAAAAACGTAGACTGTTACTCAGTTTATTTAGCACATGCTTCAAACGCCCTGGATTAGGGTTTTCAGATTAGGGTTTCAATTTTAAGCAATCGTTTACTGTTTTATACACTCCGTTTATTCGAAATTCTATTCTAAATCATGAAGCCTAATCATTCCCCACAAAAATTTCTTAAAATGTCGCATATTACTCGGTTTTTATAGCACGTACTTCAAACCTTCAAGATTAGGGTTTTCAAATTATGGTTTCAATTTTAAGCACTCTCTTACTATATTATACAGTCCGTTTCTTTGACTTTCTATTATAAATGATCGAGCCTGATCAATCCTGACAAAAATTTTGACAAATGTCGAGCGGTACTCGGATTTTTTTTGCACGTGCTTCAAACATCCCAGATAAGGGTTTCGATTATAAGCACTCTTTTGCTGTTTTATTTATGCACTCCGTTTCTTCGAAATTCTATTATAAATCATTATGCCTGATCATTCCCCACTAAAATTTTGAAAAACGTAGACTGTTACTCAGTTTATTAAGCACATGCTTCAAACGCCCTGGATTATGGTTTCCAGAGTAGGGTTTCAATTTTAAGCAATCGTTTACTGTTTTATACACTCCGTTTATTCGAAATTCTATTCTAAATCATGAAGCCTAATCATTCCCCACAAAAATTTCTTAAAATGTCGCATATTACTCGGTTTTTATAGCACGTACTTCAAACCTTCAAGATTAGGGTTTTCAAATTATGGTTTCAATTTTAAGCACTCTCTTATTATATTATACAGTCCGTTTCTTTGACTTTCTATTATAAATGATCGAGCCTGATCAATCCTGACAAAAATTTTGACAAATGTCGAGCGGTACTCGATTTTTTTTGCACGTGCTTCAAACATCCCAGATTAGGGTTTCGATTATAAGCACTCTTTTGCTGTTTTATTTATGCACTCTGTTTCTTCGAAATTCTATTATAAATCATTATGCCTGATCATTCCCCACTAAAATTTTGAAAAACGTAGACTGTTACTCAGTTTATTTAGCACATGCTTCAAACGCCCTGGATTAGGGTTTCCAGATTAGGGTTTCAATTTTAAGCAATCGTTTACTGTTTTATACACTCCGTTTATTCGAAATTCTATTCTAAATCATGAAGCCTAATCATTCCCCACAAAAATTTCTTAAAATGTCGCATATTACTCGGTTTTTATAGCACGTACTTCAAACCTTCAAGATTAGGGTTTTCAAATTATGGTTTCAATTTTAAGCACTCTCTTACTATATTATACAGTCCGTTTCTTTGACTTTCTATTATAAATGATCGAGCCTGATCAATCCTGACAAAAATTTTGACAAATGTCGAGCGGTACTCGGATTTTTTTTGCACGTGCTTCAAACATCCCAGATAAGGGTTTCGATTATAAGCACTCTTTTGCTGTTTTATTTATGCACTCCGTTTCTTCGAAATTCTATTATAAATCATTATGCCTGATCATTCCCCACTAAAATTTTGAAAAACGTAGACTGTTACTCAGTTTATTTAGCACATGCTTCAAACGCCCTGGATTAGGGTTTTCAGATTAGGGTTTCAATTTTAAGCAATCGTTTACTGTTTTATACACTCCGTTTATTCGAAATTCTATTCTAAATCATGAAGCCTAATCATTCCCCACAAAAATTTCTTAAAATGTCGCATATTACTCGGTTTTTATAGCACGTACTTCAAACCTTCAAGATTAGGGTTTTCAAATTATGGTTTCAATTTTAAGCACTCTCTTACTATATTATACAGTCCGTTTCTTTGACTTTCTATTGTAAATGATCGAGCCTGATCAATCCTGACAAAAATTTTGACAAATGTCGAGCGGTACTCGGATTTTTTTTGCACGTGCTTCAAACATCCCAGATAAGGGTTTCGATTATAAGCACTCTTTTGCTGTTTTATTTATGCACTCCGTTTCTTCGAAATTCTATTATAAATCATTATGCCTGATCATTCCCCACTAAAATTTTGAAAAACGTAGACTGTTACTCAGTTTATTAAGCACATGCTTCAAACGCCCTGGATTAGGGTTTCCAGAGTAGGGTTTCAATTTTAAGCAATCGTTTACTGTTTTATACACTCCGTTTATTCGAAATTCTATTCTAAATCATGAAGCCTAATCATTCCCCACAAAAATTTCTTAAAATGTCGCATATTACTCGGTTTTTATAGCACGTACTTCAAACCTTCAAGATTAGGGTTTTCAAATTATGGTTTCAATTTTAAGCATTCTCTTACTATATTATACAGTCCGTTTCTTTGACTTTCTATTATAAATGATCGAGCCTGATCAATCCTGACAAAAATTTTGACAAATGTCGAGCGGTACTCGATTTTTTTTGCACGTGCTTCAAACATCCCAGATTAGGGTTTCGATTATAAGCACTCTTTTGCTGTTTTATTTATGCACTCTGTTTCTTCGAAATTCTATTATAAATCATTATGCCTGATCATTCCCCACTAAAATTTTGAAAAACGTAGACTGTTACTCAGTTTATTTAGCACATGCTTCAAACGCCCTGGATTAGGGTTTCCAGATTAGGGTTTCAATTTTAAGCAATCGTTTACTGTTTTATACACTCCGTTTATTCGAAATTCTATTCTAAATCATGAAGCCTAATCATTCCCCACAAAAATTTCTTAAAATGTCGCATATTACTCGGTTTTTATAGCACGTACTTCAAACCTTCAAGATTAGGGTTTTCAAATTATGGTTTCAATTTTAAGCACTCTCTTACTATATTATACAGTCCGTTTCTTTGACTTTCTATTATAAATGATCGAGCCTGATCAATCCTGACAAAAATTTTGACAAATGTCGAGCGGTACTCGGATTTTTTTTGCACGTGCTTCAAACATCCCAGATAAGGGTTTCGATTATAAGCACTCTTTTGCTGTTTTATTTATGCACTCCGTTTCTTCGAAATTCTATTATAAATCATTATGCCTGATCATTCCCCACTAAAATTTTGAAAAACGTAGACTGTTACTCAGTTTATTTAGCACATGCTTCAAACGCCCTGGATTAGGGTTTTCAGATTAGGGTTTCAATTTTAAGCAATCGTTTACTGTTTTATACACTCCGTTTATTCGAAATTCTATTCTAAATCATGAAGCCTAATCATTCCCCACAAAAATTTCTTAAAATGTCGCATATTACTCGGTTTTTATAGCACGTACTTCAAACCTTCAAGATTAGGGTTTTCAAATTATGGTTTCAATTTTAAGCACTCTCTTACTATATTATACAGTCCGTTTCTTTGACTTTCTATTGTAAATGATCGAGCCTGATCAATCCTGACAAAAATTTTGACAAATGTCGAGCGGTACTCGGATTTTTTTTGCAAGTGCTTCAAACATCCCAGATAAGGGTTTCGATTATAAGCACTCTTTTGCTGTTTTATTTATGCACTCCGTTTCTTCGAAATTCTATTATAAATCATTATGCCTGATCATTCCCCACTAAAATTTTGAAAAACGTAGACTGTTACTCAGTTTATTAAGCACATGCTTCAAACGCCCTGGATTAGGGTTTCCAGAGTAGGGTTTCAATTTTAAGCAATCGTTTACTGTTTTATACACTCCGTTTATTCGAAATTCTATTCTAAATCATGAAGCCTAATCATTCCCCACAAAAATTTCTTAAAATGTCGCATATTACTCGGTTTTTATAGCACGTACTTCAAACCTTCAAGATTAGGGTTTTCAAATTATGGTTTCAATTTTAAGCACTCTCTTACTATATTATACAGTCCGTTTCTTTGACTTTCTATTATAAATGATCGAGCCTGATCAATCCTGACAAAAATTTTGACAAATGTCGAGCGGTACTCGATTTTTTTTGCACGTGCTTCAAACATCCCAGATTAGGGTTTCGATTATAAGCACTCTTTTGCTGTTTTATTTATGCACTCTGTTTCTTCGAAATTCTATTATAAATCATTATGCCTGATCATTCCCCACTAAAATTTTGAAAAACGTAGACTGTTACTCAGTTTATTTAGCACATGCTTCAAACGCCCTGGATTAGGGTTTCCAGATTAGGGTTTCAATTTTAAGCAATCGTTTACTGTTTTATACACTCCGTTTATTCGAAATTCTATTCTAAATCATGAAGCCTAATCATTCCCCACAAAAATTTCTTAAAATGTCGCATATTACTCGGTTTTTATAGCACGTACTTCAAACCTTCAAGATTAGGGTTTTCAAATTATGGTTTCAATTTTAAGCACTCTCTTAATATATTATACAGTCCGTTTCTTTGACTTTCTATTATAAATGATCGAGCCTGATCAATCCTGACAAAAATTTTGACAAATGTCGAGCGGTACTCGGCTTTTTTTTGTACGTGCTTCAAACATCCCAGATAAGGGTTTCGATTATAAGCACTCTTTTGCTGTTTTATTTATGCACTCCGTTTCTTCGAAATTCTATTATAAATCATTATGCCTGATCATTCCGCACTAAAATTTTGAAAAACGTAGACTGTTACTCAGTTTATTTAGCACATGCTTCAAACGCCCTGGATTAGGGTTTCCAGATTAGGGTTTCAATTTTAAGCAATCGTTTACTGTTTTATACACTCCGTTTATTCGAAATTCTATTCTAAATCATGAAGCCTAATCATTCCCCACAAAAATTTCTTAAAATGTCGCATATTACTCGGTTTTTATAGCACGTACTTCAAACCTTCAAGATTAGGGTTTTCAAATTATGGTTTCAATTTTAAGCACTCTCTTACTATATTATACAGTCCGTTTCTTTGACTTTCTATTATAAATGATCGAGCCTGATCAATCCTGACAAAAATTTTGACAAATGTCGAGCGGTACTCGGATTTTTTTTGCACGTGCTTCAAACATCCCAGATAAGGGTTTCGATTATAAGCACTCTTTTGCTGTTTTATTTATGCACTCCGTTTCTTCGAAATTCTATTATAAATCATTATGCCTGATCATTCCCCACTAAAATTTTGAAAAACGTAGACTGTTACTCAGTTTATTAAGCACATGCTTCAAACGCCCTGGATTAGGGTTTCCAGAGTAGGGTTTCAATTTTAAGCAATCCTTTACTGTTTTATACACTCCGTTTATTCGAAATTCTATTCTAAATCATGAAGCCTAATCATTCCCCACAAAAATTTCTTAAAATGTCGCATATTACTCGGTTTTTATAGCACGTACTTCAAACCTTAAAGATTAGGGTTTTCAAATTATGGTTTCAATTTTAAGCACTCTCTTACTATATTATACAGTCCGTTTCTTTGACTTTCTATTATAAATGATCGAGCCTGATCAATCCTGACAAAAATTTTGACAAATGTCGAGCGGTACTCGGATTTTTTTTGCACGTGCTTCAAACATCCTAGATAAGGGTTTCGATTATAAGCACTCTTTTTCTGTTTTATTTATGCACTCCGTTTCTTCGAAATTCTATTATAAATCATTATGCCTGATCATTCCCCACTAAAATTTTGAAAAACGTAGACTGTTACTCAGTTTATTAAGCACATGCTTCAAACGCCTTGGATTAGGGTTTCCAGAGTAGGGTTTCAATTTTAAGCAATCGTTTACTGTTTTATACACTCCGTTTATTCGAAATTCTATTCTAAATCATGAAGCCTAATCATTCCCCACAAAAATTTCTTAAAATGTCGCATATTACTCGGTTTTTATAGCACGTACTTCAAACCTTCAAGATTAGGGTTTTCAAATTATGGTTTCAATTTTAAGCACTCTCTTACTATATTATACAGTCCGTTTCTTTGACTTTCTATTATAAATGATCGAGCCTGATCAATCCTGACAAAAATTTTGACAAATGTCGAGCGGTACTCGGATTTTTTTTGCACGTGCTTCAAACATCCCAGATAAGGGTTTCGATTATAAGCACTCTTTTGCTGTTTTATTTGTGCACTCCGTTTCTTCGAAATTCTATTATAAATCATTATGCCTAATCATTCCCCACTAAAATTTTGGAAAACGTAGACTGTTACTCAGTTTATTTAGCACATGCTTCAAACGCCCTGGTTTAGGGTTTCCAGATTAGGGTTTCAATTTTAAGCAATCGTTTACTGTTTTATACACTCCGTTTATTCGAAATTCTATTCTAAATCATGAAGCCTAATCATTCCCCACAAAAATTTATTAAAATGTCGCATATTACTCGGTTTTTATAGCACGTACTTCAAACCTTCAAGATTAGGGTTTTCAAATTATGGTTTCAATTTTAAGCACTCTCTTACTATATTATACAGTCCGTTTCTTTGACTTTCTATTATAAATGATCGAGCCTGATCAATCCTGACAAAAATTTTGACAAATGTCGAGCGGTACTCGGATTTTTTTTGCACGTGCTTCAAACATCCCAGATAAGGGTTTCGATTATAAGCACTCTTTTGCTGTTTTATTTATGCACTCCGTTTCTTCGAAATTCTATTATAAATCATTATGCCTGATCATTCCCCACTAAAATTTTGAAAAACGTAGACTGTTACTCAGTTTATTAAGCACATGCTTCAAACGCCCTGGATTAGGGTTTCCAGAGTAGGGTTTCAATTTTAAGCAATCGTTTACTGTTTTATACACTCCGTTTATTCGAAATTCTATTCTAAATCATGAAGCCTAATCATTCCCCACAAAAATTTCTTAAAATGTCGCATATTACTCGGTTTTTATAGCACGTACTTCAAACCTTAAAGATTAGGGTTTTCAAATTATGGTTTCAATTTTAAGCACTCTCTTACTATATTATACAGTCCGTTTCTTTGACTTTCTATTATAAATGATCGAGCCTGATCAATCCTGACAAAAATTTTGACAAATGTCGAGCGGTACTCGGATTTTTTTTGCACGTGCTTCAAACATCCTAGATAAGGGTTTCGATTATAAGCACTCTTTTGCTGTTTTATTTATGCACTCCGTTTCTTCGAAATTCTATTATAAATCATTATGCCTGATCATTCCCCACTAAAATTTTGAAAAACGTAGACTGTTACTCAGTTTATTAAGCACATGCTTCAAACGCCTTGGATTAGGGTTTCCAGAGTAGGGTTTCAATTTTAAGCAATCGTTTACTGTTTTATACACTCCGTTTATTCGAAATTCTATTCTAAATCATGAAGCCTAATCATTCCCCACAAAAATTTCTTAAAATGTCGCATATTACTCGGTTTTTATAGCACGTACTTCAAACCTTCAAGATTAGGGTTTTCAAATTATGGTTTCAATTTTAAGCACTCTCTTACTATATTATACAGTCCGTTTCTTTGACTTTCTATTATAAATGATCGAGCCTGATCAATCCTGACAAAAATTTTGACAAATGTCGAGCGGTACTCGGATTTTTTTTGCACGTGCTTCAAACATCCCAGATAAGGGTTTCGATTATAAGCACTCTTTTGCTGTTTTATTTATGCACTCCGTTTCTTCGAAATTCTATTATAAATCATTATGCCTGATCATTCCCCACTAAAATTTTGAAAAACGTAGACTGTTACTCAGTTTATTAAGCACATGCTTCAAACGCCCTGGATTAGGGTTTCCAGAGTAGGGTTTCAATTTTAAGCAATCCTTTACTGTTTTATACACTCCGTTTATTCGAAATTCTATTCTAAATCATGAAGCCTAATCATTCCCCACAAAAATTTCTTAAAATGTCGCATATTACTCGGTTTTTATAGCACGTACTTCAAACCTTCAAGATTAGGGTTTTCAAATTATGGTTTCAATTTTAAGCACTCTCTTACTATATTATACAGTCCGTTTCTTTGACTTTCTATTATAAATGATCGAGCCTGATCAATCCTGACAAAAATTTTGACAAATGTCGAGCGGTACTCGGATTTTTTTTGCACGTGCTTCAAACATCCCAGATAAGGGTTTCGATTATAAGCACTCTTTTGCTGTTTTATTTATGCACTCCGTTTCTTCGAAATTCTATTATAAATCATTATGCCTGATCATTCCCCACTAAAATTTTGAAAAACGTAGACTGTTACTCAGTTGATTTAGCACATGCTTCAAACGCCCTGGATTAGGGTTTTCAGATTAGGGTTTCAATTTTAAGCAATCGTTTACTGTTTTATACACTCCGTTTATTCGAAATTCTATTCTAAATCATGAAGCCTAATCATTCCCCACAAAAATTTCTTAAAATGTCGCATATTACTCGGTTTTTATAGCACGTACTTCAAACCTTCAAGATTAGGGTTTTCAAATTATGGTTTCAATTTTAAGCACTCTCTTACTATATTATACAGTCCGTTTCTTTGACTTTCTATTATAAATGATCGAGCCTGATCAATCCTGACAAAAATTTTGACAAATGTCGAGCGGTACTCGGATTTTTTTTGCACGTGCTTCAAACATCCCAGATAAGGGTTTCGATTATAAGCACTCTTTTGCTGTTTTATTTATGCACTCCGTTTCTTCGAAATTCTATTATAAATCATTATGCCTGATCATTCCCCACTAAAATTTTGAAAAACGTAGACTGTTACTCAGTTTATTAAGCACATGCTTCAAACGCCCTGGATTAGGGTTTCCAGAGTAGGGTTTCAATTTTAAGCAATCGTTTACTGTTTTATACACTCCGTTTATTCGAAATTCTATTCTAAATCATGAAGCCTAATCATTCCCCACAAAAATTTCTTAAAATGTCGCATATTACTCGGTTTTTATAGCACGTACTTCAAACCTTCAAGATTAGGGTTTTCAAATTATGGTTTCAATTTTAAGCACTCTCTTACTATATTATACAGTCCGTTTCTTTGACTTTCTATTATAAATGATCGAGCCTGATCAATCCTGACAAAAATTTTGACAAATGTCGAGCGGTACTCGGATTTTTTTTGCACGTGCTTCAAACATCCCAGATAAGGGTTTCGATTATAAGCACTCTTTTGCTGTTTTATTTATGCACTCCGTTTCTTCGAAATTCTATTATAAATCATTATGCCTGATCATTCCCCACTAAAATTTTGAAAAACGTAGACTGTTACTCAGTTTATTAAGCACATGCTTCAAACGCCCTGGATTAGGGTTTCCAGATTAGGGTTTCAATTTTAAGCAATCGTTTACTGTTTTATACACTCCGTTTATTCGAAATTCTATTCTAAATCATGAAGCCTAATCATTCCCCACAAAAATTTCTTAAAATGTCGCATATTACTCGGTTTTTATAGCACGTACTTCAAACCTTCAAGATTAGGGTTTTCAAATTATGGTTTCAATTTTAAGCACTCTCTTACTATATTATACAGTCCGTTTCTTTGACTTTCTATTATAAATGATCGAGCCTGATCAATCCTGACAAAAATTTTGACAAATGTCGAGCGGTACTCGGATTTTTTTTGCACGTGCTTCAAACATCCCAGATAAGGGTTTCGATTATAAGCACTCTTTTGCTGTTTTATTTATGCACTCCGTTTCTTCGAAATTCTATTATAAATCATTATGCCTGATCATTCCCCACTAAAATTTTGAAAAACGTAGACTGTTACTCAGTTTATTAAGCACATGCTTCAAACGCCCTGGATTAGGGTTTCCAGAGTAGGGTTTCAATTTTAAGCAATCGTTTACTGTTTTATACACTCCGTTTATTCGAAATTCTATTCTAAATCATGAAGCCTAATCATTCCCCACAAAAATTTCTTAAAATGTCGCATATTACTCGGTTTTTATAGCACGTACTTCAAACCTTAAAGATTAGGGTTTTCAAATTATGGTTTCAATTTTAAGCACTCTCTTACTATATTATACAGTCCGTTTCTTTGACTTTCTATTATAAATGATCGAGCCTGATCAATCCTGATAAAAATTTTGACAAATGTCGAGCGGTACTCGGATTTTTTTTGCACGTGCTTCAAACATCCTAGATAAGGGTTTCGATTATAAGCACTCTTTTGCTGTTTTATTTATGCACTCCGTTTCTTCGAAATTCTATTATAAATCATTATGCCTGATCATTCCCCACTAAAATTTTGAAAAACGTAGACTGTTACTCAGTTTATTAAGCACATGCTTCAAACGCCTTGGATTAGGGTTTCCAGAGTAGGGTTTCAATTTTAAGCAATCGTTTACTGTTTTATACACTCCGTTTATTCGAAATTCTATTCTAAATCATGAAGCCTAATCATTCCCCACAAAAATTTCTTAAAATGTCGCATATTACTCGGTTTTTATAGCACGTACTTCAAACCTTCAAGATTAGGGTTTTCAAATTATGGTTTCAATTTTAAGCACTCTCTTACTATATTATACAGTCCGTTTCTTTGACTTTCTATTATAAATGATCGAGCCTGATCAATCCTGACAAAAATTTTGACAAATGTCGAGCGGTACTCGGATTTTTTTTGCACGTGCTTCAAACATCCCAGATAAGGGTTTCGATTATAAGCACTCTTTTGCTGTTTTATTTATGCACTCCGTTTCTTCGAAATTCTATTATAAATCATTATGCCTGATCATTCCCCACTAAAATTTTGAAAAACGTAGACTGTTACTCAGTTGATTTAGCACATGCTTCAAACGCCCTGGATTAGGGTTTTCAGATTAGGGTTTCAATTTTAAGCAATCGTTTACTGTTTTATACACTCCGTTTATTCGAAATTCTATTCTAAATCATGAAGCCTAATCATTCCCCACAAAAATTTCTTAAAATGTCGCATATTACTCGGTTTTTATAGCACGTACTTCAAACCTTCAAGATTAGGGTTTTCAAATTATGGTTTCAATTTTAAGCACTCTCTTACTATATTATACAGTCCGTTTCTTTGACTTTCTATTATAAATGATCGAGCCTGATCAATCCTGACAAAAATTTTGACAAATGTCGAGCGGTACTCGGATTTTTTTTGCACGTGCTTCAAACATCCCAGATAAGGGTTTCGATTATAAGCACTCTTTTGCTGTTTTATTTATGCACTCCGTTTCTTCGAAATTCTATTATAAATCATTATGCCTGATCATTCCCCACTAAAATTTTGAAAAACGTAGACTGTTACTCAGTTTATTAAGCACATGCTTCAAACGCCCTGGATTAGGGTTTCCAGAGTAGGGTTTCAATTTTAAGCAATCGTTTACTGTTTTATACACTCCGTTTATTCGAAATTCTATTCTAAATCATGAAGCCTAATCATTCCCCACAAAAATTTCTTAAAATGTCGCATATTACTCGGTTTTTATAGCACGTACTTCAAACCTTCAAGATTAGGGTTTTCAAATTATGGTTTCAATTTTAAGCACTCTCTTACTATATTATACAGTCCGTTTCTTTGACTTTCTATTATAAATGATCGAGCCTGATCAATCCTGACAAAAATTTTGACAAATGTCGAGCGGTACTCGGATTTTTTTTGCACGTGCTTCAAACATCCCAGATAAGGGTTTCGATTATAAGCACTCTTTTGCTGTTTTATTTGTGCACTCCGTTTCTTCGAAATTCTATTATAAATCATTATGCCTAATCATTCCCCACTAAAATTTTGGAAAACGTAGACTGTTACTCAGTTTATTTAGCACATGCTTCAAACGCCCTGGTTTAGGGTTTCCAGATTAGGGTTTCAATTTTAAGCAATCGTTTACTGTTTTATACACTCCGTTTATTCGAAATTCTATTCTAAATCATGAAGCCTAATCATTCCCCACAAAAATTTATTAAAATGTCGCATATTACTCGGTTTTTATAGCACGTACTTCAAACCTTCAAGATTAGGGTTTTCAAATTATGGTTTCAATTTTAAGCACTCTCTTACTATATTATACAGTCCGTTTCTTTGACTTTCTATTATAAATGATCGAGCCTGATCAATCCTGACAAAAATTTTGACAAATGTCGAGCGGTACTCGGATTTTTTTTGCACGTGCTTCAAACATCCCAGATAAGGGTTTCGATTATAAGCACTCTTTTGCTGTTTTATTTATGCACTCCGTTTCTTCGAAATTCTATTATAAATCATTATGCCTGATCATTCCCCACTAAAATTTTGAAAAACGTAGACTGTTACTCAGTTTATTAAGCACATGCTTCAAACGCCCTGGATTAGGGTTTCCAGAGTAGGGTTTCAATTTTAAGCAATCGTTTACTGTTTTATACACTCCGTTTATTCGAAATTCTATTCTAAATCATGAAGCCTAATCATTCCCCACAAAAATTTCTTAAAATGTCGCATATTACTCGGTTTTTATAGCACGTACTTCAAACCTTCAAGATTAGGGTTTTCAAATTATGGTTTCAATTTTAAGCACTCTCTTACTATATTATACAGTCCGTTTCTTTGACTTTCTATTATAAATGATCGAGCCTGATCAATCCTGACAAAAATTTTGACAAATGTCGAGCGGTACTCGGATTTTTTTTGCACGTGCTTCAAACATCCCAAATAAGGGTTTCGATTATAAGCACTCTTTTGCTGTTTTATTTATGCACTCCGTTTCTTCGAAATTCTATTATAAATCATTATGCCTGATCATTCCCCACTAAAATTTTGAAAAACGTAGACTGTTACTCAGTTTATTAAGCACATGCTTCAAACGCCCTGGATTAGGGTTTCCAGATTAGGGTTTCAACTTTAGGCAATCGTTTACTGTTTTATACACTCCGTTTATTCGAAATTCTATTCTAAATCATGAAGCCTAATCATTCCCCAGAAAAATTTCTTAAAATGTCGCATATTACTCGGTTTTTATAGCACGTACTTCAAACCTTCATGATTAGGGTTTTCAAATTATGGTTTCAATTTTAAGCACTCTCTTACTATATTATACAGTCCGTTTCTTTGACTTTCTATTATAAATGATCGAGCCTGATCAATCCTGACAAATATTTTGACAAATGTCGAGCGGTACTCGATTTTTTTTGCACGTGCTTCAAACATCCCAGATTAGGGTTTCGATTATAAGCACTCTTTTGCTGTTTTATTTGTGCACTCCGTTTCTTCGAAATTCTATTATAAATCATTATGCCTAATCATTCCCCACTAAAATTTTGGAAAACGTAGACTGTTACTCAGTTTATTTAGCACATGCTTCAAACGCCCTGGTTTAGGGTTTCCAGATTAGGGTTTCAATTTTAAGCAATCGTTTACTGTTTTATACACTCCGTTTATTCGAAATTCTATTCTAAATCATGAAGCCTAATCATTCCCCACAAAAATTTCTTAAAATGTCGCATATTACTCGGTTTTTATAGCACGTACTTCAAACCTTCAAGATTAGGGTTTTCAAATTATGGTTTCAATTTTAAGCACTCTCTTAATATATTATACAGTCCGTTTCTTTGACTTTCTATTATAAATGATCGAGCCTGATCAATCCTGACAAAAATTTTGACAAATGTCGAGCGGTACTCGGCTTTTTTTTGTACGTGCTTCAAACATCCAAGATAAGGGTTTCGATTATAAGCACTCTTTTGCTGTTTTATTTATGCACTCCGTTTCTTCGAAATTCTATTATAAATCATTATGCCTGATCATTCCGCACTAAAATTTTGAAAAACGTAGACTGTTACTCAGTTTATTTAGCACATGCTTCAAACGCCCTGGATTAGGGTTTCCAGATTAGGGTTTCAATTTTAAGCAATCGTTTACTGTTTTATACACTCCGTTTATTCGAAATTCTATTCTAAATCATGAAGCCTAATCATTCCCCACAAAAATTTCTTAAAATGTCGCATATTACTCGGTTTTTATAGCACGTACTTCAAACCTTCAAGATTAGGGTTTTCAAATTATGGTTTCAATTTTAAGCACTCTCTTACTATATTATACAGTCCGTTTCTTTGACTTTCTATTATAAATGATCGAGCCTGATCAATCCTGACAAAAATTTTGACAAATGTCGAGCGGTACTCGGATTTTTTTTGCACGTGCTTCAAACATCCCAGATAAGGGTTTCGATTATAAGCACTCTTTTGCTGTTTTATTTATGCACTCCGTTTCTTCGAAATTCTATTATAAATCATTATGCCTGATCATTCCCCACTAAAATTTTGAAAAACGTAGACTGTTACTCAGTTTATTAAGCACATGCTTCAAACGCCCTGGATTAGGGTTTCCAGATTAGGGTTTCAACTTTAGGCAATCGTTTACTGTTTTATACACTCCGTTTATTCGAAATTCTATTCTAAATCATGAAGCCTAATCATTCCCCAGAAAAATTTCTTAAAATGTCGCATATTACTCGGTTTTTATAGCACGTACTTCAAACCTTCATGATTAGGGTTTTCAAATTATGGTTTCAATTTTAAGCACTCTCTTACTATATTATACAGTCCGTTTCTTTGACTTTCTATTATAAATGATCGAGCCTGATCAATCCTGACAAAAATTTTGACAAATGTCGAGCGGTACTCGATTTTTTTTGCACGTGCTTCAAACATCCCAGATTAGGGTTTCGATTATAAGCACTCTTTTGCTGTTTTATTTGTGCACTCCGTTTCTTCGAAATTCTATTATAAATCATTATGCCTAATCATTCCCCACTAAAATTTTGGAAAACGTAGACTGTTACTCAGTTTATTTAGCACATGCTTCAAACGCCCTGGTTTAGGGTTTCCAGATTAGGGTTTCAATTTTAAGCAATCGTTTACTGTTTTATACACTCCGTTTATTCGAAATTCTATTCTAAATCATGAAGCCTAATCATTCCCCACAAAAATTTCTTAAAATGTCGCATATTACTCGGTTTTTATAGCACGTACTTCAAACCTTCAAGATTAGGGTTTTCAAATTATGGTTTCAATTTTAAGCACTCTCTTAATATATTATACAGTCCGTTTCTTTGACTTTCTATTATAAATGATCGAGCCTGATCAATCCTGACAAAAATTTTGACAAATGTCGAGCGGTACTCGGCTTTTTTTTGTACGTGCTTCAAACATCCAAGATAAGGGTTTCGATTATAAGCACTCTTTTGCTGTTTTATTTATGCACTCCGTTTCTTCGAAATTCTATTATAAATCATTATGCCTGATCATTCCGCACTAAAATTTTGAAAAACGTAGACTGTTACTCAGTTTATTTAGCACATGCTTCAAACGCCCTGGATTAGGGTTTCCAGATTAGGGTTTCAATTTTAAGCAATCGTTTACTGTTTTATACACTCCGTTTATTCGAAATTCTATTCTAAATCATGAAGCCTAATCATTCCCCACAAAAATTTCTTAAAATGTCGCATATTACTCGGTTTTTATAGCACGTACTTCAAACCTTCAAGATTTGGGTTTTCAAATTATGGTTTCAATTTTAAGCACTCTCTTACTATATTATACAGTCCGTTTCTTTGACTTTCTATTATAAATGATCGAGCCTGATCAATCCTGACAAAAATTTTGACAAATGTCGAGCGGTACTCGGATTTTTTTTGCACGTGCTTCAAACATCCCAGATAAGGGTTTCGATTATAAGCACTCTTTTGCTGTTTTATTTATGCACTCCGTTTCTTCGAAATTCTATTATAAATCATTATGCCTGATCATTCCCCACTAAAATTTTGAAAAACGTAGACTGTTACTCAGTTTATTAAGCACATGCTTCAAACGCCCTGGATTAGGGTTTCCAGATTAGGGTTTCAATTTTAAGCAATCGTTTACTGTTTTATACACTCCGTTTATTCGAAATTCTATTCTAAATCATGAAGCCTAATCATTCCCCAGAAAAATTTCTTAAAATGTCGCATATTACTCGGTTTTTATAGCACGTACTTCAAACCTTCATGATTAGGGTTTTCAAATTATGGTTTCAATTTTAAGCACTCTCTTACTATATTATACAGTCCGTTTCTTTGACTTTCTATTATAAATGATCGAGCCTGATCAATCCTGACAAAAATTTTGACAAATGTCGAGCGGTACTCGATTTTTTTTGCACGTGCTTCAAACATCCCAGATTAGGGTTTCGATTATAAGCACTCTTTTGCTGTTTTATTTGTGCACTCCGTTTCTTCGAAATTCTATTATAAATCATTATGCCTGATCATTCCCCACTAAAATTTTGGAAAACGTAGACTGTTACTCAGTTTATTTAGCACATGCTTCAAACGCCCTGGATTAGGGTTTCCAGATTAGGGTTTCAATTTTAAGCAATCGTTTATTGTTTTATACACTCCGTTTATTCGAAATTCTATTCTAAATCATGAAGCCTAATCATTCCCCACAAAAATTTCTTAAAATGTCGCATATTACTCGGTTTTTATAGCACGTACTTCAAACCTTCAAGATTAGGGTTTTCAAATTATGGTTTCAATTTTAAGCACTCTCTTAATATATTATACAGTCCGTTTCTTTGACTTTCTATTATAAATGATCGAGCCTGATCAATCCTGACAAAAATTTTGACAAATGTCGAGCGGTACTCGGCTTTTTTTTGTACGTGCTTCAAACATCCCAGATAAGGGTTTCGATTATAAGCACTCTTTTGCTGTTTTATTTATGCACTCCGTTTCTTCGAAATTCTATTATAAATCATTATGCCTGATCATTCCGCACTAAAATTTTGAAAAACGTAGACTGTTACTCAGTTTATTTAGCACATGCTTCAAACGCCCTGGATTAGGGTTTCCAGATTAGGGTTTCAATTTTAAGCAATCGTTTACTGTTTTATACACTCCGTTTATTCGAAATTCTATTCTAAATCATGAAGCCTAATCATTCCCCACAAAAATTTCTTAAAATGTCGCATATTACTCGGTTTTTATAGCACGTACTTCAAACCTTCAAGATTAGGGTTTTCAAATTATGGTTTCAATTTTAAGCACTCTCTTACTATATTATACAGTCCGTTTCTTTGACTTTCTATTATAAATGATCGAGCCTGATCAATCCTGACAAAAATTTTGACAAATGTCGAGCGGTACTCGGATTTTTTTTGCACGTGCTTCAAACATCCCAGATAAGGGTTTCGATTATAAGCACTCTTTTGCTATTTTATTTATGCACTCCGTTTCTTCGAAATTCTATTATAAATCATTATGCCTGATCATTCCCCACTAAAATTTTGAAAAACGTAGACTGTTACTCAGTTTATTTAGCACATGCTTCAAACGCCCTGGATTAGGGTTTCCAGATTAGGGTTTCAATTTTAAGCAATCGTTTACTGTTTTATACACTCCGTTTATTCGAAATTCTATTCTAAATCATGAAGCCTAATCATTCCCCACAAAAATTTCTTAAAATGTCGCATATTACTCGGTTTTATAGCACGTACTTCAAACCTTCCAGATTAGGGTTTTCAAATTATGGTTTCAATTTTAAGCACTCTTTTACTATTTTATACACTCCGTTTCTTTGACATTCTATTATAAATGATCGAGCCTGATCAATCCTGACAAAAATTTTTACAAATTTCGAGCGGTACTCGGATTTTTTTTGCAGTGCTTCAAACATCCCAGATTAGGGTTTCGATTATAAGAACTCTTTTGCTGTTTTATTTATGCACTCCGTTTCTTCGAAATTCTATTATAAATCATTATGCCTGATTATTCCCCACTAAAATTTTGAAAAACGTAGACGGTTACTCAGTTTATTTAGCACATGCTTCAAACGCCCTGGATTAGGGTTTCCAGATTAGGGTTTCAATTTTAAGCAATCGTTTACTGTTTTATACACTCCGTTTATTCGAAATTCTATTCTAAATCATGAAGCCTAATCATTCCCCACAAAAATTTCTTAAAATGTCGCATATTACTCGGTTTTTATAGCACGTAGTTCAAACCTTCAAGATTAGGGTTTTCAAATTATGGTTTCAATTTTAAGCACTCTCTTACTATATTATACAGTCCGTTTCTTTGACTTTCTATTATAAATGATCGAGCCTGATCAATCCTGACAAAAATTTTGACAAATGTCGAGCGGTACTCGGATTTTTTTGCACGTGCTTCAAACATCCCAGATTAGGGTTTCGATTATAAGCACTCTTTTGCTGTTTTATTTATGCACTCCGTTTCTTCGAAATTCTATTATAAATCATTATGCCTGATCATTCCACACTAAAATTTTGAAAAACGTAGATTGTTACTCAGTTTATTAAGCACATGCTTCAAACGCCCTGGATTAGGGTTTCCATATTAGGGTTTCAATTTTAAGCAATCGTTTACTGTTTTATACACTCCGTTTATTCGAAATTCTATTCTAAATCATGAAGCCTAATCATTCCCCACAAAAATTTCTTAAAATGTCGCATATTACTCGGTTTTTATAGCACGTACTTCAATCCTTCAAGATTAGGGTTTTCAAATTATGGTTTCAATTTTAAACACTCTCTTACTATATTATACAGTCCGTTTCTTTGACTTTCTATTATAAATGATCGAGCCTGATCAATCTTGACAAAAATTTTGACAAATGTCGAGCGGTACTCGGATTTTTTTTATACGTGCTTCAAACATCCCAGATTAGGGTTTCGATTATAAGCACTCTTTTGCTGTTTTATTTATGCACTCCGTTTCTTCGAAATTCTATTATAAATCATTATGCCTGATCATTCCCCACTAAAATTTTGAAAAACGTAGACTGTTACTCAGTTTATTAAGCACATGCTTCAAACGCCCTGGATTAGGGTTCCCAGATTAGGGTTTCAATTTTAAGCAATCGTTTACTGTTTTATACACTCCGTTTATTCGAAATTCTATTCTAAATCATGAAGCCTAATCATTCCCCACAAAAATTTCTTAAAATTTCGCATATTACTCGGTTTTTATAGCACGTACTTCAAACCTTCAAGATTAGGGTTTTCAAATTATGGTTTCAATTTTAAGCACTCTCTTATTATATTATACAGTCCGTTTCTTTGACTTTCTATTATAAATGATCGAGCCTGATCAATCCTGACAAAAATTTTGACAAATGTCGAGCGGTACTCGGATTTTTTTTGCACGTGCTTCAAACATCCCAGATAAGGGTTTCGATTATAAGCACTCTTTTGCTGTTTTATTTATGCACTCCGTTTCTTCGAAATTCTATTATAAATCATTATGCCTGATCATTCCCCACTAAAATTTTGAAAAACGTAGACTGTTACTCAGTTTATTTAGCACATGCTTCAAACGCCCTGGATTAGGGTTTCCAGATTAGGGTTTCAATTTTAAGCAATCGTTTACTGTTTTATACACTCCGTTTATTCGAAATTCTATTCTAAATCATGAAGCCTAATCATTCCCCACAAAAATTTCTTAAAATGTCGCATATTACTCGGTTTTTATAGCACGTACTTCAAACCTTCAAGATTAGGGTTTTCAAATTATGGTTTCAATTTTAAGCACTCTCTTACTATATTATACAGTCCGTTTCTTTGACTTTCTATTATAAATGATCGAGCCTGATCAATCCTGACAAAAATTTTGACAAATGTCGAGCGGTACTCGGATTTTTTTTGCACGTGCTTCAAACATCCCAGATAAGGGTTTCGATTATAAGCACTCTTTTGCTGTTTTATTTATGCACTCCGTTTCTTCTAAATTCTATTATAAATCATTATGCCTGATCATTCCCCACTAAAATTTTGAAAAACGTAGACTGTTACTCAGTTTATTTAGCACATGCTTCAAACGCCCTGGATTAGGGTTTCCAGATTAGGGTTTCAATTTTAAGCAATCGTTTACTGTTTTATACACTCCGTTTATTCGAAATTCTATTCTAAATCATGAAGCCTAATCATTCCCCACAAAAATTTCTTAAAATGTCGCATATTACTCGGTTTTATAGCACGTACTTCAAACCTTCCAGATTAGGGTTTTCAAATTATGGTTTCAATTTTAAGCACTCTTTTACTATTTTATACACTCCGTTTCTTTGACATTCTATTATAAATGATCGAGCCTGATCAATCCTGACAAAAATTTTTACAAATTTCGAGCGGTACTCGGATTTTTTTTGCAGTGCTTCAAACATCCCAGATTAGGGTTTCGATTATAAGAACTCTTTTGCTGTTTTATTTATGCACTCCGTTTCTTCGAAATTCTATTATAAATCATTATGCCTGATTATTCCCCACTAAAATTTTGAAAAACGTAGACGGTTACTCAGTTTATTTAGCACATGCTTCAAACGCCCTGGATTAGGGTTTCCAGATTAGGGTTTCAATTTTAAGCAATCGTTTACTGTTTTATACACTCCGTTTATTCGAAATTCTATTCTAAATCATGAAGCCTAATCATTCCCCACAAAAATTTCTTAAAATGTCGCATATTACTCGGTTTTTATAGCACGTAGTTCAAACCTTCAAGATTAGGGTTTTCAAATTATGGTTTCAATTTTAAGCACTCTCTTACTATATTATACAGTCCGTTTCTTTGACTTTCTATTATAAATGATCGAGCCTGATCAATCCTGACAAAAATTTTGACAAATGTCGAGCGGTACTCGGATTTTTTTGCACGTGCTTCAAACATCCCAGATTAGGGTTTCGATTATAAGCACTCTTTTGCTGTTTTATTTATGCACTCCGTTTCTTCGAAATTCTATTATAAATCATTATGCCTGATCATTCCACACTAAAATTTTGAAAAACGTAGATTGTTACTCAGTTTATTAAGCACATGCTTCAAACGCCCTGGATTAGGGTTTCCATATTAGGGTTTCAATTTTAAGCAATCGTTTACTGTTTTATACACTCCGTTTATTCGAAATTCTATTCTAAATCATGAAGCCTAATCATTCCCCACAAAAATTTCTTAAAATGTCGCATATTACTCGGTTTTTATAGCACGTACTTCAATCCTTCAAGATTAGGGTTTTCAAATTATGGTTTCAATTTTAAACACTCTCTTACTATATTATACAGTCCGTTTCTTTGACTTTCTATTATAAATGATCGAGCCTGATCAATCTTGACAAAAATTTTGACAAATGTCGAGCGGTACTCGGATTTTTTTTATACGTGCTTCAAACATCCCAGATTAGGGTTTCGATTATAAGCACTCTTTTGCTGTTTTATTTATGCACTCCGTTTCTTCGAAATTCTATTATAAATCATTATGCCTGATCATTCCCCACTAAAATTTTGAAAAACGTAGACTGTTACTCAGTTTATTAAGCACATGCTTCAAACGCCCTGGATTAGGGTTCCCAGATTAGGGTTTCAATTTTAAGCAATCGTTTACTGTTTTATACACTCCGTTTATTCGAAATTCTATTCTAAATCATGAAGCCTAATCATTCCCCACAAAAATTTCTTAAAATTTCGCATATTACTCGGTTTTTATAGCACGTACTTCAAACCTTCAAGATTAGGGTTTTCAAATTATGGTTTCAATTTTAAGCACTCTCTTATTATATTATACAGTCCGTTTCTTTGACTTTCTATTATAAATGATCGAGCCTGATCAATCCTGACAAAAATTTTGACAAATGTCGAGCGGTACTCGGATTTTTTTTGCACGTGCTTCAAACATCCCAGATAAGGGTTTCGATTATAAGCACTCTTTTGCTGTTTTATTTATGCACTCCGTTTCTTCGAAATTCTATTATAAATCATTATGCCTGATCATTCCCCACTAAAATTTTGAAAAACGTAGACTGTTACTCAGTTTATTTAGCACATGCTTCAAACGCCCTGGATTAGGGTTTCCAGATTAGGGTTTCAATTTTAAGCAATCGTTTACTGTTTTATACACTCCGTTTATTCGAAATTCTATTCTAAATCATGAAGCCTAATCATTCCCCACAAAAATTTCTTAAAATGTCGCATATTACTCGGTTTTTATAGCACGTACTTCAAACCTTCAAGATTAGGGTTTTCAAATTATGGTTTCAATTTTAAGCACTCTCTTACTATATTATACAGTCCGTTTCTTTGACTTTCTATTATAAATGATCGAGCCTGATCAATCCTGACAAAAATTTTGACAAATGTCGAGCGGTACTCGGATTTTTTTTGCACGTGCTTCAAACATCCCAGATAAGGGTTTCGATTATAAGCACTCTTTTGCTGTTTTATTTATGCACTCCGTTTCTTCTAAATTCTATTATAAATCATTATGCCTGATCATTCCCCACTAAAATTTTGAAAAACGTAGACTGTTACTCAGTTTATTTAGCACATGCTTCAAACGCCCTGGATTAGGGTTTCCAGATTAGGGTTTCAATTTTAAGCAATCGTTTACTGTTTTATACACTCCGTTTATTCGAAATTCTATTCTAAATCATGAAGCCTAATCATTCCCCACAAAAATTTCTTAAAATTTCGCATATTACTCGGTTTTTATAGCACGTACTTCAAACCTTCAAGATTAGGGTTTTCAAATTATGGTTTCAATTTTAAGCACTCTCTTATTATATTATACAGTCCGTTTCTTTGACTTTCTATTATAAATGATCGAGCCTGATCAATCCTGACAAAAATTTTGACAAATGTCGAGCGGTACTCGGATTTTTTTTGCACGTGCTTCAAACATCCCAGATAAGGGTTTCGATTATAAGCACTCTTTTGCTGTTTTATTTATGCACTCCGTTTCTTCGAAATTCTATTATAAATCATTATGCCTGATCATTCCCCACTAAAATTTTGAAAAACGTAGACTGTTACTCAGTTTATTTAGCACATGCTTCAAACGCCCTGGATTAGGGTTTCCAGATTAGGGTTTCAATTTTAAGCAATCGTTTACTGTTTTATACACTCCGTTTATTCGAAATTCTATTCTAAATCATGAAGCCTAATCATTCCCCACAAAAATTTCTTAAAATGTCGCATATTACTCGGTTTTTATAGCACGTACTTCAAACCTTCAAGATTAGGGTTTTCAAATTATGGTTTCAATTTTAAGCACTCTCTTACTATATTATACAGTCCGTTTCTTTGACTTTCTATTATAAATGATCGAGCCTGATCAATCCTGACAAAAATTTTGACAAATGTCGAGCGGTACTCGGATTTTTTTTGCACGTGCTTCAAACATCCCTGATAAGGGTTTCGATTATAAGCACTCTTTTGCTGTTTTATTTATGCACTCCGTTTCTTCGAAATTCTATTATAAATCATTATGCCTGATCACTCCCCACTAAAATTTTGAAAAACGTAGACTGTTACTTAGTTTATTTAGCACATGTTTCAAACGCCCTGGATTAGGGTTTCCAGATTAGGGTTTCAATTTTAAGCAATCGTTTACTGTTTTATACACTCCGTTTATTCGAAATTCTATTCTAAATCATGAAGCCAAATCATTCCCCACAAAAATTTCTTAAAATGTCGCATATTACTCGGTTTTTATAGCACGTACTTCAAACCTTCAAGATTAGGGTTTTCAAATTATGGTTTCAATTTTAAGCACTCTCTTACTATATTATACAGTCCGTTTCTTTGACTTTCTATTATAAATGATCGAGCCTGATCAATCCTGACAAAAATTTTGACAAATGTCGAGCGGTACTCGGATTTTTTTTGCACGTGCTTCAAACATCCCAGATAAGGGTTTCGATTATAAGCACTCTTTTGCTGTTTTATTTATGCACTCCGTTTCTTCGAAATTCTATTATAAATCATTATGCCTGATCATTCCCCACTAAAATTTTGAAAAACGTAGACTGTTACTCAGTTTATTTAGCACATGCTTCAAATGCCCTGGATTAGGGTTTCCAGATTAGGGCTTCAATTTTAAGCAATCGTTTACTGTTTTATACACTCCGTTTATTCGAAATTCTATTCTAAATCATGAAGCCTAATCATTCCCCACAAAAATTTCTAAAAATGTCGCATATTACTCGGTTTTTATAGCACGTACTTCAAACCTTCAAGATTAGGGTTTTCAACTTATGGTTACAATTTTAAGCACTCTCTTACTATATTATACACTCCGTTTCTTTGACTTTCTATTATAAATGATCGAGCCTGATCAATCCTGACAAAAATTTTGACAAATGTCGAGCGGTACTCGGATTCTTTTTGCACGTGCTTCAAACATCCCAGATAAGGGTTTCGATTATAAGCACTCTTTTGCTGTTTTATTTATGCACTCCGTTTCTTCGAAATTCTATTATAAATCATTATGCCTGATCATTCCGCACTAAAATTTTGAAAAACGTAGACTGTTACTCAGTTTATTTAGCACATGCTTCAAACGCCCTGGATTAGGGTTTCCAGATTAGGGTTTCAATTTTAAGCAATCGTTTACTGTTTTATACACTCCGTTTATTCGAAATTCTATTATAAATCATGAAGCCTAATCATTCCCCACAAAAATTTCTTAAAATGTCGCATATTACTCGGTTTTTATAGCACGTACTTCAAACCTTCAAGATTAGGGTTTTCAAATTATGGTTTCAATTTTAAGCACTCTCTTACTATATTATACAGTCCGTTTCTTTGACTTTCTATTATAAATGATCGAGCCTGATCAATCCTGACAAAAATTTTGACAAATGTCGAGCGGTACTCGGATTTTTTTTGCACGTGCTTCAAACATCCCAGATAAGGGTTTCGATTATAAGCACTCTTTTGCTGTTTTATTTATGCACTCCGTTTCTTCGAAATTCTATTATAAATCATTATGCCTGATCATTCCCCACTAAAATTTTGAAAAACGTAGACTGTTACTCAGTTTATTTAGCACATGCTTCAAACGCCCTGGATTAGGGTTTCCAGATTAGGGTTTCAATTTTAAGCAATCGTTTACTGTTTTATACACTCCGTTTATTCGAAATTCTATTCTAAATCATGAAGCCTAATCATTCCCCACAAAAATTTCTAAAAATGTCGCATATTACTCGGTTTTTATAGCACGTACTTCAAACCTTCAAGATTAGGGTTTTCAAATTATGGTTTCAATTTTAAGCACTCTCTTACTATATTATACACTCCATTTCTTTGACTTTCTATTATAAATGATCGAGCCTGATCAATCCTGACAAAAATTTTGACAAATGTCGAGCGGTACTCGGATTTTTTTTGCACGTGCTTCAAACATCCCAGATAAGGGTTTCGATTATAAGCACTCTTTTGCTGTTTTATTTATGCACTCCGTTTCTTCGAAATTCTATTATAAATCATTATGCCTGATCATTCCCCACTAAAATTTTGAAAAACGTAGACTGTTACTCAGTTTATTTAGCACATGCTTCAAACGCCCTGGATTAGGGTTTCCAGATTAGGGTTTCAATTTTAAGCAATCGTTTACTGTTTTATACACTCCGTTTATTCGAAATTCTATTCTAAATCATGAAGCCTAATCATTCCCCACAAAAATTTCTTAAAATGTCGCATATTACTCGGTTTTTATAGCACGTACTTCAAACCTTCAAGATTAGGGTTTTCAAATTATGGTTTCAATTTTAAGCACTCTCTTACTATATTATACACTCCGTTTCTTTGACTTTCTATTATAAATGATCGAGCCTGATCAATCCTGACAAAAATTTTGACAAATGTCGAGCGGTACTCGGATTTTTTTTGCACGTGCTTCAAACATCCCAGATTAGGGTTTCGATTATAAGCACTCTTTTGCTGTTTTATTTATGCACTCCGTTTCTTCGAAATTCTATTATAAATCATTATGCCTGATCATTCCCCACTAAAATTTTGAAAAACGTAGACTGTTACTCAGTTTATTTAGCACATGCTTCAAACGCCCTGGATTAGGGTTTCCAGATTAGGGTTTCAATTTTAAGCATTCGTTTACTGTTTTATACACTCCGTTTATTCGAAATTCTATTCTAAATCATGAAGCCTAATCATTCCCCACAAAAATTTCTTAAAATGTCGCATATTACTCGGTTTTTGTAGCACGTACTTCAAACCTTCAAGATTAGGGTTTTCAAATTATGGTTTCAATTTTAAGCACTCTCTTATTATATTATACAGTCCGTTTCTTTGACTTTCTATTATAAATGATCGAGCCTGATCAATCCTGACAAAAATTTTGACAAATGTCGAGCGGTACTCGGATTTTTTTTGCACGTGCTTCAAACATCCCAGATTAGGGTTTCGATTATAAGCACTCTTTTGCTGTTTTATTTATGCACTCCGTTTCTTCGAAATTCTATTATAAATCATTATGCCTGATCATTCCCCACTAAAATTTTGAAAAACGTAGACTGTTACTCAGTTTATTTAGCACATGCTTCAAACGCCCTGGATTAGGGTTTCCAGATTAGGGTTTCAATTTTAAGCATTCGTTTACTGTTTTATACACTCCGTTTATTCGAAATTCTATTCTAAATCATGAAGCCTAATCATTCCCCACAAAAATTTCTTAAAATGTCGCATATTACTCGGTTTTTATAGCACGTACTTCAAACCTTCAAGATTAGGGTTTTCAAATTATGGTTTCAATTTTAAGCACTCTCTTACTATATTATACACTCCGTTTCTTTGACTTTCTATTATAAATGATCGAGCCTGATCAATCCTGACAAAAATTTTGACAAATGTCGAGCGGTACTCGGATTTTTTTTGCACGTGCTTCAAACATCCCAGATAAGGGTTTCGATTATAAGCACTCTTTTGCTGTTTTATTTATGCACTCCGTTTCTTCGAAATTCTATTATAAATCATTATGCCTGATCATTCCGCACTAAAATTTTGAAAAACGTAGACTGTTACTCAGTTTATTTAGCACATGCTTCAAACGCCCTGGATTAGGGTTTCCAGATTAGGGTTTCAATTTTAAGCAATCGTTTACTGTTTTATACACTCCGTTTATTCGAAATTCTATTCTAAATCATGAAGCCTAATCATTCCCCACAAAAATTTCTTAAAATGTCGCATATTACTCGGTTTTTATAGCACGTACTTCAAACCTTCAAGATTAGGGTTTTCAAATTATGGTTTCAATATTATGCACTCTCTTACTATATTATACACTCCGTTTCTTTGACTTTCTATTATAAATGATCGAGCCTGATCAATCCTGACAAAAATTTTGACAAATGTCGAGCGGTACTCGGATTTTTTTTGCACGTGCTTCAAACATCCCAGATAAGGGTTTCGATTATAAGCACTCTTTTGCTGTTTTATTTATGCACTCCGTTTCTTCGAAATTCTATTATAAATCATTATGCCTGATCATTCCGCACTAAAATTTTGAAAAACGTAGACTGTTACTCAGTTTATTTAGCACATGCTTCAAACGCCCTGGATTAGGGTTTCCAGATTAGGGTTTCAATTTTAAGCAATCGTTTACTGTTTTATACACTCCGTTTATTCGAAATTCTATTCTAAATCATGAAGCCTAATCATTCCCCACAAAAATTTCTTAAAATGTCGCATATTACTCGGTTTTTATAGCACGTACTTCAAACCTTCCAGATTAGGGTTTTCAAATTATGGTTTCAATTTTAACCACTCTTTTACTATTTTATACGCTCCGTTTCTTTGACATTCTATTATAAATGATCGAGCCTGATGAATCCTGACAAAAATTTTGACAAATTTCGAGCGGTACTCGGATTTTTTTTGCAGTGCTTCAAACATCCCAGATAAGGGTTTCGATTATAAGCACTCTTTTGCTGTTTTATTTATGCACTCCGTTTCTTCGAAATTCTATTATAAATCATTATGCCTGATCATTCCCCAAAATTTTGAACAACGTAGACTGTTACTCAATTTATTTAGCACATGCTTCAAACGCCCTGGATTAGGGTTTCCAGATTAGGGTTTCAATTTTAAGCAATCGTTTACTGTTTTATACACTCCGTTTATTCGAAATTCTATTCTAAATCATGAAGCCTAATCATTCCCCACAAAAATTTCTTAAAATGTCGCATATTACTCGGTTTTTATAGCACGTACTTCAAACCTTCAAGATTAGGGTTTTCAAATTATGGTTTCAATTTTAACCACTCTTTTACTATTTTATACGCTCCGTTTCTTTGACATTCTATTATAAATGATCGAGCCTGATGAATCCTGACAAAAATTTTGACAAATTTCGAGCGGTACTCGGATTTTTTTTGCAGTGCTTCAAACATCCCAGATTAGGGTTTCGATTATAAGCACTCTTTTGTTGTTTTATTTATGCACTCCGTTTCTTCGAAATTCTATTATAAATCATTATGCCTGATCATTCCCCACTAAAATTTTGAAAAACTTAGACTGTTACTCAATTTATTTAGCACATGCTTCAAACGCCCTGGATTAGGGTTTCTAGATTAGGGTTTCAATTTTAAGCAATCGTTTACTGTTTTATACACTCCGTTTATTCGAAATTCTATTCTAAATCATGAAGCCTAATCATTCCCCACAAAAATTTCTTAAAATGTCGCATATTACTCGGTTTTTATAGCACGTACTTCAAACCTTCAAGATTAGGGTTTTCAAATTATGGTTTCAATTTTAAGCACTCTCTTACTATATTATACACTCCGTTTCTTTGACTTTCTATTATAAATGATCGAGCCTGATCAATCCTGACAAAAATTTGGACAAATGTCGAGCGGTACTCGGATTTTTTTTGCACGTGCTTCAAACATCCCAAATTAGGGTTTCGATTATAAGCACTCTTTTGCTGTTTTATTTATGCACTCCGTTTCTTCGAAATTCTATTATAAATCATTATGCCTGATCATTCCCCACTAAAATTTAGAAAAACGTAGACTGTTACTCAGTTTATTTAGCACATGCTTCAAACGCCCTAGATTATGGTTTCATTTTTAAGCAATCGTTTACTGTTTTATACACTCCGTTTCTTCGAAATTCTATTCTAAATCATGAAGCCTAATCATTCCCCACAAAAATTTCTTAAAATGTCGCATATTACTCGGTTTTTATAGCACGTACTTCAAACCTTCCAAATTAGGGTTTTCAAATTATGGTTTCAATTTTAAGCACTCTTTTACTATGTTATACACTCCGTTTCTTTGACATTCTATTATAAATGATCGAGCCTGATCAATCCTGACAAAAATTTTGACAAATGTCGAGCGGTACTCGGATTTTTTTTGCACGTGCTTCAAACATCCCAGATAAGGGTTTCGATTATAAGCACTCTTTTGCTGTTTTATTTATGCACTCCGTTTCTTCGAAATTCTATTATAAATCATTATGCCTGATCATTCCCCACTAAAATTTTGAAAAACGTAGACTGTTACTCAGTTTATTTAGCACATGCTTCAAACGCCCTGGATTAGGGTTTTCAGATTAGGGTTTCAATTTTAAGCAATCGTTTACTGTTTTATACACTCCGTTTATTCGAAATTCTATTCTAAATCATGAAGCCTAATCATTCCCCACAAAAATTTCTTAAAATGTCGCATATTACTCGGTTTTATAGCACGTACTTCAAACCTTCAAGATTAGGGTTTTCAAATTATGGTTTCAATTTTAACCACTCTCTTACTATATTATACAGTCCGTTTCTTTGACTTTCTATTATAAATGATCGAGCCTGATCAATCTTGACAAAAATTTTGACAAATGTCGAGCGGTACTCGGATTTTTTTTGCACGTGCTTCAAACATCCCAGATAAGGGTTTCGATTATAAGCACTCTTTTGCTGTTTTATTTATGCACTCCGTTTCTTCGAAATTCTATTATAAATCATTATGCCTGATCATTCCCCACTAAAATTTTGAAAAACGTAGACTGTTACTCAGTTTATTTAGCACATGCTTCAAACGCCCTGGATTAGGGTTTCCAGATTAGGGTTTCAATTTTAAGCATTCGTTTACTGTTTTATACACTCCGTTTATTCGAAATTCTATTCTAAATCATGAAGCCTAATCATTCCCCAAAAAAAATTTCTTAAAATGTCGCATATTACTCGGTTTTTATAGCACGTACTTCAAACCTTCAAGATTAGGGTTTTCAAATTATGGTTTCAATTTTAAGCACTCTCTTACTATATTATACACTCCGTTTCTTTGACTTTCTATTATAAATGATCGAGCCTGATCAATCCTGACAAAAATTTTGACAAATGTCGAGCGGTACTCGGATTTTTTTTGCACGTGCTTCAAACATCCCAGATAAGGGTTTCGATTATAAGCACTCTTTTGCTGTTTTATTTATGCACTCCGTTTCTTCGAAATTCTATTATAAATCATTATGCCTGATCATTCCGCACTAAAATTTTGAAAAACGTAGACTGTTACTCAGTTTATTTAGCACATGCTTCAAACGCCCTGGATTAGGGTTTCCAGATTAGGGTTTCAATTTTAAGCAATCGTTTACTGTTTTATACACTCCGTTTATTCGAAATTCTATTCTAAATCATGAACCCTAATCATTCCCCACAAAAATTTCTTAAAATGTCGCATATTACTCGGTTTTTATAGCACGTACTTCAAACCTTCAAGATTAGGGTTTTCAAATTATGGTTTCAATTTTAAGCACTCTCTTACTATATTATACACTCCGTTTCTTTGACTTTCTATTATAAATGATCGAGCCTGATCAATCCTGACAAAAATTTTGACAAATGTCGAGCGGTACTCGGATTTTTTTTGCACGTGGTTCAAACATCCCAGATTAGGGTTTCGATTATAAGCACTCTTTTGCTGTTTTATTTATGCACTCCGTTTCTTCGAAATTCTATTATAAATCATTATGCCTGATCATTCCCCACTAAAATTTTGAAAAACGTAGACTGTTACTCAGTTTATTTAGCACATGCTTCAAACGCCCTGGATTAGGGTTTCGATTATAAGCACTCTTTTGCTGTTTTATTTATGCACTCCGTTTCTTCGAAATTCTATTATAAATCATTATGCCTGATCATTCCCCACTAAAATTTTGAACAACGTAGACTGTTACTCAGTTTATTTAGCACATGCTTCAAACGCCCTGGATTAGGGTTTCCAGATTAGGGTTTCAATTTTAAGCAATCGTTTACTGTTTTATACACTCCGTTTATTCGAAATTTTATTCTAAATCATGAAGCCTAATCATTCCCCACAAAAATTTCTAAAAATGTCGCATATTACTCGGTTTTTATAGCACGTACTTCAAACCTTCAAGATTAGGGTTTTCAAATTATGGTTTCAATTTTAAGCACTCTCTTACTATATTATACACTCCGTTTCTTTGACTTTCTATTATAAATGATCGAGCCTGATCAATCCTGACAAAAATTTTGACAAATGTCGAGCGGTACTCGGATTTTTTTTGCACGTGCTTCAAACATCCCAGATAAGGGTTTCGATTATAAGCACTCTTTTGCTGTTTTATTTATGCACTCCGTTTCTTCGAAATTCTATTATAAATCATTATGCCTGATCATTCCGCACTAAAATTTTGAAAAACGTAGACTGTTACTCAGTTTATTTAGCACATGCTTCAAACGCCCTGGATTAGGGTTTCCAGATTAGGGTTTCAATTTTAAGCAATCGTCTACTGTTTTATACACTCCGTTTATTCGAAATTCTATTCTAAATCATGAAGCCTAATCATTCCCCACAAAAATTTCTTGAAATGTCGCATATTACTCGGTTTTTATAGCACGTACTTCAAACCTTCAAGATTAGGGTTTTCAAATTATGGTTTCAATTTTAAGCACTCTCTTACTATATTATACACTCCGTTTCTTTGACTTTCTATTATAAATGATCGAGCCTGATCAATCCTGACAAAAATTTTGACAAATGTCGAGCGGTACTCGGATTTTTTTTGCACGTGCTTCAAACATCCCAGATTAGGGTTTCGATTATAAGCACTCTTTTGCTGTTTTATTTATGCACTCCGTTTCTTCGAAATTCTATTATAAATCATTATGCCTGATCATTCCCCACTAAAATTTTGAAAAACGTAGACTGTTACTCAGTTTATTTAGCACATGCTTCAAACGCCCTGGATTAGGGTTTCGATTATAAGCACTCTTTTGCTGTTTTATTTATGCACTCCGTTTCTTCGAAATTCTATTATAAATCATTATGCCTGATCATTCCCCACTAAAATTTTGAAAAACGTAGACTGTTACTCAGTTTATTTAGCACATGCTTCAAACGCCCTGGATTAGGGTTTCCAGATTAGGGTTTCAATTTTAAGCAATCGTTTACTGTTTTATACACTCCGTTTATTCGAAATTTTATTCTAAATCATGAAGCCTAATAATTCCCCACAAAAATTTCTAAAAATGTCGCATATTACTCGGTTTTTATAGCACGTACTTCAAACCTTCAAGATTAGGGTTTTCAAATTATGGTTTCAATTTTAAGCACTCTCTTACTATATTATACACTCCGTTTCTTTGACTTTCTATTATAAATGATCGAGCCTGATCAATCCTGACAAAAATTTTGACAAATGTCGAGCGGTACTCGGATTTTTTTTGCACGTGCTTCAAACATCCCAGATAAGGGTTTCGATTATAAGCACTCTTTTGCTGTTTTATTTATGCACTCCGTTTCTTCGAAATTCTATTATAAATCATTATGCCTGATCATTCCGCACTAAAATTTTGAAAAACGTAGACTGTTACTCAGTTTATTTAGCACATGCTTCAAACGCCCTGGATTAGGGTTTCCAGATTAGGGTTTCAATTTTAAGCAATCGTTTACTGTTTTATACACTCCGTTTATTCGAAATTCTATTCTAAATCATGAAGCCTAATCATTCCCCACAAAAATTTCTTAAAATGTCGCATATTACTCGGTTTTTATAGCACGTACTTCAAACCTTCCAGATTAGGGTTTTCAAATTATGGTTTCAATTTTAACCACTCTTTTACTATTTTATACGCTCCGTTTCTTTGACATTCTATTATAAATGATCGAGCCTGATGAATCCTGACAAAAATTTTGACAAATTTCGAGCGGTACTCGGATTTTTTTTGCAGTGCTTCAAACATCCCAGATTAGGGTTTCGATTATAAGCACTCTTTTGCTGTTTTATTTATGCACTCCGTTTCTTCGAAATTCTATTATAAATCATTATGCCTGATCATTCCCCACTAAAATTTTGAACAACGTAGACTGTTACTCAATTTATTTAGCACATGCTTCAAACGCCCTGGATTAGGGTTTCCAGATTAGGGTTTCAATTTTAAGCAATCGTTTACTGTTTTATACACTCCGTTTATTCGAAATTCTATTCTAAATCATGAAGCCTAATCATTCCCCACAAAAATTTCTTAAAATGTCGCATATTACTCGGTTTTTATAGCACGTACTTCAAACCTTCAAGATTAGGGTTTTCAAATTATGGTTTCAATTTTAACCACTCTTTTACTATTTTATACGCTCCGTTTCTTTGACATTCTATTATAAATGATCGAGCCTGATGAATCCTGACAAAAATTTTGACAAATTTCGAGCGGTACTCGGATTTTTTTTGCAGTGCTTCAAACATCCCAGATTAGGGTTTCGATTATAAGCACTCTTTTGCTGTTTTATTTATGCACTCCGTTTCTTCGAAATTCTATTATAAATCATTATGCCTGATCATTCCCCACTAAAATTTTGAAAAACTTAGACTGTTACTCAATTTATTTAGCACATGCTTCAAACGCCCTGGATTAGGGTTTCTAGATTAGGGTTTCAATTTTAAGCAATCGTTTACTGTTTTATACACTCCGTTTATTCGAAATTCTATTCTAAATCATGAAGCCTAATCATTCCCCACAAAAATTTCTTAAAATGTCGCATATTACTCGGTTTTTATAGCACGTACTTCAAACCTTCAAGATTAGGGTTTTCAAATTATGGTTTCAATTTTAAGCACTCTCTTACTATATTATACACTCCGTTTCTTTGACTTTCTATTATAAATGATCGAGCCTGATCAATCCTGACAAAAATTTGGACAAATGTCGAGCGGTACTCGGATTTTTTTTGCACGTGCTTCAAACATCCCAAATTAGGGTTTCGATTATAAGCACTCTTTTGCTGTTTTATTTATGCACTCCGTTTCTTCGAAATTCTATTATAAATCATTATGCCTGATCATTCCCCACTAAAATTTAGAAAAACGTAGACTGTTACTCAGTTTATTTAGCACATGCTTCAAACGCCCTAGATTATGGTTTCATTTTTAAGCAATCGTTTACTGTTTTATACACTCCGTTTCTTCGAAATTCTATTCTAAATCATGAAGCCTAATCATTCCCCACAAAAATTTCTTAAAATGTCGCATATTACTCGGTTTTTATAGCACGTACTTCAAACCTTCCAAATTAGGGTTTTCAAATTATGGTTTCAATTTTAAGCACTCTTTTACTATGTTATACACTCCGTTTCTTTGACATTCTATTATAAATGATCGAGCCTGATCAATCCTGACAAAAATTTTGACAAATGTCGAGCGGTACTCGGATTTTTTTTGCACGTGCTTCAAACATCCCAGATAAGGGTTTCGATTATAAGCACTCTTTTGCTGTTTTATTTATGCACTCCGTTTCTTCGAAATTCTATTATAAATCATTATGCCTGATCATTCCCCACTAAAATTTTGAAAAACGTAGACTGTTACTCAGTTTATTTAGCACATGCTTCAAACGCCCTGGATTAGGGTTTTCAGATTAGGGTTTCAATTTTAAGCAATCGTTTACTGTTTTATACACTCCGTTTATTCGAAATTCTATTCTAAATCATGAAGCCTAATCATTCCCCACAAAAATTTCTTAAAATGTCGCATATTACTCGGTTTTATAGCACGTACTTCAAACCTTCAAGATTAGGGTTTTCAAATTATGGTTTCAATTTTAACCACTCTCTTACTATATTATACAGTCCGTTTCTTTGACTTTCTATTATAAATGATCGAGCCTGATCAATCTTGACAAAAATTTTGACAAATGTCGAGCGGTACTCGGATTTTTTTTGCACGTGCTTCAAACATCCCAGATAAGGGTTTCGATTATAAGCACTCTTTTGCTGTTTTATTTATGCACTCCGTTTCTTCGAAATTCTATTATAAATCATTATGCCTGATCATTCCCCACTAAAATTTTGAAAAACGTAGACTGTTACTCAGTTTATTTAGCACATGCTTCAAACGCCCTGGATTAGGGTTTCCAGATTAGGGTTTCAATTTTAAGCATTCGTTTACTGTTTTATACACTCCGTTTATTCGAAATTCTATTCTAAATCATGAAGCCTAATCATTCCCCACAAAAATTTCTTAAAATGTCGCATATTACTCGGTTTTTATAGCACGTACTTCAAACCTTCAAGATTAGGGTTTTCAAATTATGGTTTCAATTTTAAGCACTCTCTTACTATATTATACACTCCGTTTCTTTGACTTTCTATTATAAATGATCGAGCCTGATCAATCCTGACAAAAATTTTGACAAATGTCGAGCGGTACTCGGATTTTTTTTGCACGTGCTTCAAACATCCCAGATAAGGGTTTCGATTATAAGCACTCTTTTGCTGTTTTATTTATGCACTCCGTTTCTTCGAAATTCTATTATAAATCATTATGCCTGATCATTCCGCACTAAAATTTTGAAAAACGTAGACTGTTACTCAGTTTATTTAGCACATGCTTCAAACGCCCTGGATTAGGGTTTCCAGATTAGGGTTTCAATTTTAAGCAATCGTTTACTGTTTTATACACTCCGTTTATTCGAAATTCTATTCTAAATCATGAACCCTAATCATTCCCCACAAAAATTTCTTAAAATGTCGCATATTACTCGGTTTTTATAGCACGTACTTCAAACCTTCAAGATTAGGGTTTTCAAATTATGGTTTCAATTTTAAGCACTCTCTTACTATATTATACACTCCGTTTCTTTGACTTTCTATTATAAATGATCGAGCCTGATCAATCCTGACAAAAATTTTGACAAATGTCGAGCGGTACTCGGATTTTTTTTGCACGTGCTTCAAACATCCCAGATTAGGGTTTCGATTATAAGCACTCTTTTGCTGTTTTATTTATGCACTCCGTTTCTTCGAAATTCTATTATAAATCATTATGCCTGATCATTCCCCACTAAAATTTTGAAAAACGTAGACTGTTACTCAGTTTATTTAGCACATGCTTCAAACGCCCTGGATTAGGGTTTCGATTATAAGCACTCTTTTGCTGTTTTATTTATGCACTCCGTTTCTTCGAAATTCTATTATAAATCATTATGCCTGATCATTCCCCACTAAAATTTTGAACAACGTAGACTGTTACTCAGTTTATTTAGCACATGCTTCAAACGCCCTGGATTAGGGTTTCCAGATTAGGGTTTCAATTTTAAGCAATCGTTTACTGTTTTATACACTCCGTTTATTCGAAATTTTATTCTAAATCATGAAGCCTAATAATTCCCCACAAAAATTTCTAAAAATGTCGCATATTACTCGGTTTTTATAGCACGTACTTCAAACCTTCAAGATTAGGGTTTTCAAATTATGGTTTCAATTTTAAGCACTCTCTTACTATATTATACACTCCGTTTCTTTGACTTTCTATTATAAATGATCGAGCCTGATCAATCCTGACAAAAATTTTGACAAATGTCGAGCGGTACTCGGATTTTTTTTGCACGTGCTTCAAACATCCCAGATAAGGGTTTCGATTATAAGCACTCTTTTGCTGTTTTATTTATGCACTCCGTTTCTTCGAAATTCTATTATAAATCATTATGCCTGATCATTCCGCACTAAAATTTTGAAAAACGTAGACTGTTACTCAGTTTATTTAGCACATGCTTCAAACGCCCTGGATTAGGGTTTCCAGATTAGGGTTTCAATTTTAAGCAATCGTCTACTGTTTTATACACTCCGTTTATTCGAAATTCTATTCTAAATCATGAAGCCTAATCATTCCCCACAAAAATTTCTTGAAATGTCGCATATTACTCGGTTTTTATAGCACGTACTTCAAACCTTCAAGATTAGGGTTTTCAAATTATGGTTTCAATTTTAAGCACTCTCTTACTATATTATACACTCCGTTTCTTTGACTTTCTATTATAAATGATCGAGCCTGATCAATCCTGACAAAAATTTTGACAAATGTCGAGCGGTACTCGGATTTTTTTTGCACGTGCTTCAAACATCCCAGATTAGGGTTTCGATTATAAGCACTCTTTTGCTGTTTTATTTATGCACTCCGTTTCTTCGAAATTCTATTATAAATCATTATGCCTGATCATTCCCCACTAAAATTTTGAAAAACGTAGACTGTTACTCAGTTTATTTACCACATGCTTCAAACGCCCTGATTAGGGTTTCCAGATTAGGGTTTCAATTTTAAGCAATCGTCTACTGTTTTATACACTCCGTTTATTCGAAATTCTATTCTAAATCATGAAGCCTAATCATTCCCCACAAAAATTTCTTGAAATGTCGCATATTACTCGGTTTTTATAGCACGTACTTCAAACCTTCAAGATTAGGGTTTTCAAATTATGGTTTCAATTTTAAGCACTCTCTTACTATATTATACACTCCGTTTCTTTGACTTTCTATTATAAATGATCGAGCCTGATCAATCCTGACAAAAATTTTGACAAATGTCGAGCGGTACTCGGATTTTTTTTGCACGTGCTTCAAACATCCCAGATTAGGGTTTCGATTATAAGCACTCTTTTGCTGTTTTATTTATGCACTCCGTTTCTTCGAAATTCTATTATAAATCATTATGCCTGATCATTCCCCACTAAAATTTTGAAAAACGTAGACTGTTACTCAGTTTATTTACCACATGCTTCAAACGCCCTGATTAGGGTTTCCAGATTAGGGTTTCAATTTTAAGCAATCGTCTACTGTTTTATACACTCCGTTTATTCGAAATTCTATTCTAAATCATGAAGCCTAATCATTCCCCACAAAAATTTCTTGAAATGTCGCATATTACTCGGTTTTTATAGCACGTACTTCAAACCTTCAAGATTAGGGTTTTCAAATTATGGTTTCAATTTTAAGCACTCTCTTACTATATTATACACTCCGTTTCTTTGACTTTCTATTATAAATGATCGAGCCTGATCAATCCTGACAAAAATTTTGACAAATGTCGAGCGGTACTCGGATTTTTTTTGCACGTGCTTCAAACATCCCAGATTAGGGTTTCGATTATAAGCACTCTTTTGCTGTTTTATTTATGCACTCCGTTTCTTCGAAATTCTATTATAAATCATTATGCCTGATCATTCCCCACTAAAATTTTGAAAAACGTTGACTGTTACTCAGTTTATTTAGCACATGCTTCAAACGCCCTGGATTAGGGTTTCCAGATTAGGGTTTCAATTTTAAGCAATCGTTTACTGTTTTATACACTCCGTTTATTCGAAATTCTATTCTAAATCATGAAGCCTAATCATTCCCCACAAAAATTTCTTAAAATGTCGCATATTACTCGGTTTTTATAGCACGTACTTCAAACCTTCAAGATTAGGGTTTTCAAATTATGGTTTCAATTTTAAGCACTCTCTTACTATATTATACACTCCGTTTCTTTGACTTTCTATTATAAATGATCGAGCCTGATCAATCCTGACAAAAATTTTGACAAATGTCGAGCAGTACTCGGATTTTTTTTGCACGTGCTTCAAACATCCCAGATTAGGGTTTCGATTATAAGCACTCTTTTGCTGTTTTATTTATGCACTCCGTTTCTTCGAAATTCTATTATAAATCATTATGCCTGATCATTCCCCACTAAAATTTTGAAAAACGTAGACTGTTACTCAGTTTATTTAGCACATGCTTCAAACGCCCTGATTAGGGTTTCCAGATTAGGGTTTCAATTTTAAGCAATCGTCTACTGTTTTATACACTCCGTTTATTCGAAATTCTATTCTAAATCATGAAGCCTAATCATTCCCCACAAAAATTTCTTGAAATGTCGCATATTACTCGGTTTTTATAGCACGTACTTCAAACCTTCAAGATTAGGGTTTTCAAATTATGGTTTCAATTTTAAACACTCTCTTACTATATTATACACTCCGTTTCTTTGACTTTCTATTATAAATGATCGAGCCTGATCAATCCTGACAAAAATTTTGACAAATGTCGAGCGGTACTCGGATTTTTTTTGCACGTGCTTCAAACATCCCAGATTAGGGTTTCGATTATAAGCACTCTTTTGCTGTTTTATTTATGCACTCCGTTTCTTCGAAATTCTATTATAAATCATTATGCCTGATCATTCCCCACTAAAATTTTGAAAAACGTTGACTGTTACTCAGTTTATTTAGCACATGCTTCAAACGCCCTGGATTAGGGTTTCCAGATTAGGGTTTCAATTTTAAGCAATCGTTTACTGTTTTATACACTCCGTTTATTCGAAATTCTATTCTAAATCATGAAGCCTAATCATTCCCCACAAAAATTTCTTAAAATGTCGCATATTACTCGGTTTTTATAGCACGTACTTCAAACCTTCAAGATTAGGGTTTTCAAATTATGGTTTCAATTTTAAGCACTCTCTTACTATATTATACACTCCGTTTCTTTGACTTTCTATTATAAATGATCGAGCCTGATCAATCCTGACAAAAATTTTGACAAATGTCGAGCAGTACTCGGATTTTTTTTGCACGTGCTTCAAACATCCCAGATTAGGGTTTCGATTATAAGCACTCTTTTGCTGTTTTATTTATGCACTCCGTTTCTTCGAAATTCTATTATAAATCATTATGCCTGATCATTCCCCACTAAAATTTTGAAAAACGTAGACTGTTACTCAGTTTATTTACCACATGCTTCAAACGCCCTGATTAGGGTTTCCAGATTAGGGTTTCAATTTTAAGCAATCGTCTACTGTTTTATACACTCCGTTTATTCGAAATTCTATTCTAAATCATGAAGCCTAATCATTCCCCACAAAAATTTCTTGAAATGTCGCATATTACTCGGTTTTTATAGCACGTACTTCAAACCTTCAAGATTAGGGTTTTCAAATTATGGTTTCAATTTTAAGCACTCTCTTACTATATTATACACTCCGTTTCTTTGACTTTCTATTATAAATGATCGAGCCTGATCAATCCTGACAAAAATTTTGACAAATGTCGAGCGGTACTCGGATTTTTTTTGCACGTGCTTCAAACATCCCAGATTAGGGTTTCGATTATAAGCACTCTTTTGCTGTTTTATTTATGCACTCCGTTTCTTCGAAATTCTATTATAAATCATTATGCCTGATCATTCCCCACTAAAATTTTGAAAAACGTTGACTGTTACTCAGTTTATTTAGCACATGCTTCAAACGCCCTGGATTAGGGTTTCCAGATTAGGGTTTCAATTTTAAGCAATCGTTTACTGTTTTATACACTCCGTTTATTCGAAATTCTATTCTAAATCATGAAGCCTAATCATTCCCCACAAAAATTTCTTAAAATGTCGCATATTACTCGGTTTTATAGCACGTACTTCAAACCTTCCAGATTAGGGTTTTCAAATTATGGTTTCAATTTTAAGCACTCTTTTACTATTTTATACACTCCGTTTCTTTGACATTCTATTATAAATGATCGAGCCTGATCAATCCTGACAAAAATTTTTACAAATTTCGAGCGGTACTCGGATTTTTTTTGCAGTGCTTCAAACATCCCAGATTAGGGTTTCGATTATAAGCACTCTTTTGCTGTTTTATTTATGCACTCCGTTTCTTCGAAATTCTATTATAAATCATTATGCCTGATTATTCCCCACTAAAATTTTGAAAAACGTAGACGGTTACTCAGTTTATTTAGCACATGCTTCAAACGCCCTAGATTAGGGTTTCCAGATTAGGGTTTCAATTTTAAGCAATCGTTTACTGTTTTATACACTCCGTTTATTCGAAATTCTATTCTAAATCATGAAGCCTAATCATTCCCCACAAAAATTTCTTAAAATGTCGCATATTACTCGGTTTTTATAGCACGTAGTTCAAACCTTCAAGATTAGGGTTTTCAAATTATGGTTTCAATTTTAAGCACTCTCTTACTATATTATACAGTCCGTTTCTTTGACTTTCTATTATAAATGATCGAGCCTGATCAATCCTGACAAAAATTTTGACAAATGTCGAGCGGTACTCGGATTTTTTTGCACGTGCTTCAAACATCCCAGATTAGGGTTTCGATTATAAGCACTCTTTTGCTGTTTTATTTATGCACTCCGTTTCTTCGAAATTCTATTATAAATCATTATGCCTGATCATTCCACACTAAAATTTTGAAAAACGTAGACTGTTACTCAGTTTATTAAGCACATGCTTCAAACGCCCTGGATTAGGGTTTCCATATTAGGGTTTCAATTTTAAGCAATCGTTTACTGTTTTATACACTCCGTTTATTCGAAATTCTATTCTAAATCATGAAGCCTAATCATTCCCCACAAAAATTTCTTAAAATGTCGCATATTACTCGGTTTTTATAGCACGTACTTCAAACCTTCAAGATTAGGGTTTTCAAATTATGGTTTCAATTTTAAGCACTCTTTTACTATATTATACAGTCCGTTTCTTTGACTTTCTATTATAAATGATCGAGCCTGATCAATCCTGACAAAAATTTTGACAAATGTCGAGCGGTACTCGGATTTTTTTTGCACGTGCTTCAAACATCCCAGATAAGGGTTTCGATTATAAGCACTCTTTTGCTGTTTTATTTATGCATTCCGTTTCTTCGAAATTCTATTATAAATCATTATGCCTGATCATTCCCCACTAAAATTTTGAAAAACGTAGACTGTTACTCAGTTTATTTAGCACATGCTTCAAACGCCCTGGATTAGGGTTTCCAGATTAGGGTTTCAATTTTAAGCAATCGTTTACTGTTTTATGCACTCCGTTTATTCGAAATTCTATTCTAAATCATGAAGCCTAATCATTCCCCACAAAAATTTCTTAAAATGTCGCATATTACTCGGTTTTTATAGCACGTACTTCAAACCTTCAAGATTAGGGTTTTCAAATTATGGTTTCAATTTTAAACACTCTCTTACTATATTATACAGTCCGTTTCTTTGACTTTCTATTATAAATGATCGAGCCTGATCAATCTTGACAAAAATTTTGACAAATGTCGAGCGGTACTCGGATTTTTTTTATACGTGCTTCAAACATCCCAGATTAGGGTTTCGATTATAAGCACTCTTTTGCTGTTTTATTTATGCACTCCGTTTCTTCGAAATTCTATTATAAATCATTATGCCTGATCATTCCCCCCTAAAATTTTGAAAAACGTAGACTGTTACTCAGTTTATTAAGCACATGCTTCAAACGCCCTGGATTAGGGTTTCCAGATTAGGGTTTCAATTTTAAGCAATCGTTTACTGTTTTATACACTCCGTTTATTCGAAATTCTATTCTAAATCATGAAGCCTAATCATTCCCCACAAAAATTTCTTAAAATTTCGCATATTACTCGGTTTTTATAGCACGTACTTCAAACCTTCAAGATTAGGGTTTTCAAATTATGGTTTCAATTTTAAGCATTCTCTTATTATACTATACAGTCCGTTTCTTTGACTTTCTATTATAAATGATCGAGCCTGATCAATCCTGACAAAAATTTTGACAAATGTCGAGCGGTACTCGGATTTTTTTTGCACGTGCTTCAAACATCCCAGATAAGGGTTTCGATTATAAGCACTCTTTTGCTGTTTTATTTATGCACTCCGTTTCTTCGAAATTCTATTATAAATCATTATGCCTGATCATTCCCCACTAAAATTTTGAAAAACGTAGACTGTTACTCAGTTTATTTAGCACATGCTTCAAACGCCCTGGATTAGGGTTTCCAGATTAGGGTTTCAATTTTAAGCAATCGTTTACTGTTTTATACACTCCGTTTATTTGAAATTCTATTCTAAATCATGAAGCCTAATCATTCCCCACAAAAATTTCTTAAAATGTCGCATATTACTCGGTTTTTATAGCACGTACTTCAAACCTTCAAGATTAGGGTTTTCAAATTATGGTTTCAATTTTAAGCACTCTCTTACTATATTATACAGTCCGTTTCTTTGACTTTCTATTATAAATGATCGAGCCTGATCAATCCTGACAAAAATTTTGACAAATGTCGAGCGGTACTCGGATTTTTTTTGCACGTGCTTCAAACATCCCAGATAAGGGTTTCGATTATAAGCACTCTTTTGCTGTTTTATTTATGCACTCCGTTTCTTCTAAATTCTATTATAAATCATTATGCCTGATCATTCCCCACTAAAATTTTGAAAAACGTAGACTGTTACTCAGTTTATTTAGCACATGCTTCAAACGCCCTGGATTAGGGTTTCCAGATTAGGGTTTCAATTTTAAGCAATCGTTTACTGTTTTATACACTCCGTTTATTCGAAATTCTATTCTAAATCATGAAGCCTAATCATTCCCCACAAAAATTTCTTAAAATTTCGCATATTACTCGGTTTTTATAGCACGTACTTCAAACCTTCAAGATTAGGGTTTTCAAATTATGGTTTCAATTTTAAGCACTCTCTTATTATATTATACAGTCCGTTTCTTTGACTTTCTATTATAAATGATCGAGCCTGATCAATCCTGACAAAAATTTTGACAAATGTCGAGCGGTACTCGGATTTTTTTTGCACGTGCTTCAAACATCCCAGATAAGGGTTTCGATTATAAGCACTCTTTTGCTGTTTTATTTATGCACTCCGTTTCTTCGAAATTCTATTATAAATCATTATGCCTGATCATTCCCCACTAAAATTTTGAAAAACGTAGACTGTTACTCAGTTTATTTAGCACATGCTTCAAACGCCCTGGATTAGGGTTTCCAGATTAGGGTTTCAATTTTAAGCAATCGTTTACTGTTTTATACACTCCGTTTATTCGAAATTCTATTCTAAATCATGAAGCCTAATCATTCCCCACAAAAATTTCTTAAAATGTCGCATATTACTCGGTTTTTATAGCACGTACTTCAAACCTTCAAGATTAGGGTTTTCAAATTATGGTTTCAATTTTAAGCACTCTCTTACTATATTATACAGTCCGTTTCTTTGACTTTCTATTATAAATGATCGAGCCTGATCAATCCTGACAAAAATTTTGACAAATGTCGAGCGATACTCGGATTTTTTTTGCACGTGCTTCAAACATCCCAGATAAGGGTTTCGATTATAAGCACTCTTTTGCTGTTTTATTTATGCACTCCGTTTCTTCGAAATTCTATTATAAATCATTATGCCTGATCATTCGCCACTAAAATTTTGAAAAACGTAGACTGTTACTCAGTTTATTTAGCACATGCTTCAAACGCCCTGGATTAGGGTTTCCAGATTAGGGTTTCAATTTTAAGCAATCGTTTACTGTTTTATACACTCCGTTTATTCGAAATTCTATTCTAAATCATGAAGCCTAATCATTCCCCACAAAAATTTCTTAAAATGTCGCATATTACTCGGTTTTTATAGCACGTACTTCAAACCTTCAAGATTAGGGTTTTCAAATTATGGTTTCAATTTTAAGCACTCTCTTACTATATTATACAGTCCGTTTCTTTGACTTTCTATTATAAATGATCGAGCCTGATCAATCCTGACAAAAATTTTGACAAATGTCGAGCGGTACTCGGATTTTTTTTGCACGTGCTTCAAACATCCCTGATAAGGGTTTCGATTATAAGCACTCTTTTGCTGTTTTATTTATGCACTCCGTTTCTTCGAAATTCTATTATAAATCATTATGCCTGATCACTCCCCACTAAAATTTTGAAAAACGTAGACTGTTACTTAGTTTATTTAGCACATGTTTCAAACGCCCTGGATTAGGGTTTCCAGATTAGGGTTTCAATTTTAAGCAATCGTTTACTGTTTTATACACTCCGTTTATTCGAAATTCTATTCTAAATCATGAAGCCTAATCATTCCCCACAAAAATTTCTTAAAATGTCGCATATTACTCGGTTTTTATAGCACGTACTTCAAACCTTCAAGATTAGGGTTTTCAAATTATGGTTTCAATTTTAAGCACTCTCTTACTATATTATACAGTCCGTTTCTTTGACTTTCTATTATAAATGATCGAGCCTGATCAATCCTGACAAAAATTTTGACAAATGTCGAGCGGTACTCGGATTTTTTTTGCACGTGCTTCAAACATCCCAGATAAGGGTTTCGATTATAAGCACTCTTTTGCTGTTTTATTTATGCACTCCGTTTCTTCGAAATTCTATTATAAATCATTATGCCTGATCATTCCCCACTAAAATTTTGAAAAACGTAGACTGTTACTCAGTTTATTTAGCACATGCTTCAAACGCCCTGGATTAGGGTTTCCAGATTAGGGCTTCAATTTTAAGCAATCGTTTACTGTTTTATACACTCCGTTTATTCGAAATTCTATTCTAAATCATGAAGCCTAATCATTCCCCACAAAAATTTCTAAAAATGTCGCATATTACTCGGTTTTTATAGCACGTACTTCAAACCTTCAAGATTAGGGTTTTCAACTTATGGTTTCAATTTTAAGCACTCTCTTACTATATTATACACTCCGTTTCTTTGACTTTCTATTATAAATGATCGAGCCTGATCAATCCTGACAAAAATTTTGACAAATGTCGAGCGGTACTCGGATTCTTTTTGCACGTGCTTCAAACATCCCAGATAAGGGTTTCGATTATAAGCACTCTTTTGCTGTTTTATTTATGCACTCCGTTTCTTCGAAATTCTATTATAAATCATTATGCCTGATCATTCCGCACTAAAATTTTGAAAAACGTAGACTGTTACTCAGTTTATTTAGCACATGCTTCAAACACCCTGGATTAGGGTTTCCAGATTAGGGCTTCAATTTTAAGCAATCGTTTACTGTTTTATACACTCCGTTTATTCGAAATTCTATTCTAAATCATGAAGCCTAATCATTCCCCACAAAAATTTCTTAAAATGTCGCATATTACTCGGTTTTTATAGCACGTACTTCAAACCTTCAAGATTAGGGTTTTCAAATTATGGTTTCAATTTTAAGCACTCTCTTACTATATTATACAGTCCGTTTCTTTGACTTTCTATTATAAATGATCGAGCCTGATCAATCCTGACAAAAATTTTGACAAATGTCGAGCGATACTCGGATTTTTTTTGCACGTGCTTCAAACATCCCAGATAAGGGTTTCGATTATAAGCACTCTTTTGCTGTTTTATTTATGCACTCCGTTTCTTCGAAATTCTATTATAAATCATTATGCCTGATCACTCCCCACTAAAATTTTGAAAAACGTAGACTGTTACTTAGTTTATTTAGCACATGTTTCAAACGCCCTGGATTAGGGTTTCCAGATTAGGGTTTCAATTTTAAGCAATCGTTTACTGTTTTATACACTCCGTTTATTCGAAATTCTATTCTAAATCATGAAGCCTAATCATTCCCCACAAAAATTTCTTAAAATGTCGCATATTACTCGGTTTTTATAGCACGTACTTCAAACCTTCAAGATTAGGGTTTTCAAATTATGGTTTCAATTTTAAGCACTCTCTTACTATATTATACAGTCCGTTTCTTTGACTTTCTATTATAAATGATCGAGCCTGATCAATCCTGACAAAAATTTTGACAAATGTCGAGCGGTACTCGGATTTTTTTTGCACGTGCTTCAAACATCCCAGATAAGGGTTTCGATTATAAGCACTCTTTTGCTGTTTTATTTATGCACTCCGTTTCTTCGAAATTCTATTATAAATCATTATGCCTGATCATTCCCCACTAAAATTTTGAAAAACGTAGACTGTTACTCAGTTTATTTAGCACATGCTTCAAACGCCCTGGATTAGGGTTTCCAGATTAGGGCTTCAATTTTAAGCAATCGTTTACTGTTTTATACACTCCGTTTATTCGAAATTCTATTCTAAATCATGAAGCCTAATCATTCCCCACAAAAATTTCTAAAAATGTCGCATATTACTCGGTTTTTATAGCACGTACTTCAAACCTTCAAGATTAGGGTTTTCAAATTATGGTTTCAATTTTAAGCACTCTCTTACTATATTATACACTCCATTTCTTTGACTTTCTATTATAAATGATCGAGCCTGATCAATCCTGACAAAAATTTTGACAAATGTCGAGCGGTACTCGGATTTTTTTTGCACGTGCTTCAAACATCCCAGATAAGGGTTTCGATTATAAGCACTCTTTTGCTGTTTTATTTATGCACTCCGTTTCTTCGAAATTCTATTATAAATCATTATGCCTGATCATTCCCCACTAAAATTTTGAAAAACGTAGACTGTTACTCAGTTTATTTAGCACATGCTTCAAACGCCCTGGATTAGGGTTTCCAGATTAGGGTTTCAATTTTAAGCAATCGTTTACTGTTTTATACACTCCGTTTATTCGAAATTCTATTCTAAATCATGAAGCCTAATCATTCCCCACAAAAATTTCTAAAAATGTCGCATATTACTCGGTTTTTATAGCACGTACTTCAAACCTTCAAGATTAGGGTTTTCAAATTATGGTTTCAATTTTAAGCACTCTCTTATTATATTATACAGTCCGTTTCTTTGACTTTCTATTATAAATGATCGAGCCTGATCAATCCTGACAAAAATTTTGACAAATGTCGAGCGGTACTCGGATTTTTTTTGCACGTGCTTCAAACATCCCAGATAAGGGTTTCGATTATAAGCACTCTTTTGCTGTTTTATTTATGCACTCCGTTTCTTCGAAATTCTATTATAAATCATTATGCCTGATCATTCCCCACTAAAATTTTGAAAAACGTAGACTGTTACTCAGTTTATTTAGCACATGCTTCAAACGCCCTGGATTAGGGTTTCCAGATTAGGGTTTCAATTTTAAGCATTCTTTTACTGTTTTATACACTCCGTTTATTCGAAATTCTATTCTAAATCATGAAGCCTAATCATTCCCCACAAAAATTTCTTAAAACGTCGCATATTACTCGGTTTTTGTAGCACGTACTTCAAACCTTCAAGATTAGGGTTTTCAAATTATGGTTTCAATTTTAAGCACTCTCTTATTATATTATACACTCCGTTTCTTTGACTTTCTATTATAAATGATCGAGCCTGATCAATCCTGACAAAAATTTTGACAAATGTCGAGCGGTACTCGGATTTTTTTTGCACGTGCTTCAAACATCCCAGATAAGGGTTTCGATTATAAGCACTCTTTTGCTGTTTTATTTATGCACTCCGTTTCTTCGAAATTCTATTATAAATCATTATGCCTGATCATTCCCCACTAAAATTTTGAAAAACGTAGACTGTTACTCAGTTTATTTAGCACATGCTTCAAACGCCCTGGATTAGGGTTTCCAGATTAGGGTTTCAATTTTAAGCAATCGTTTACTGTTTTATACACTCCGTTTATTCGAAATTCTATTCTAAATCATGAAGCCTAATCATTCCCCACAAAAATTTCTTAAAATGTCGCATATTACTCGGTTTTTATAGCACGTACTTCAAACCTTCAAGATTAGGGTTTTCAAATTATGGTTTCAATTTTAAGCACTCTCTTACTATATTATACACTCCGTTTCTTTGACTTTCTATTATAAATGATCGAGCCTGATCAATCCTGACAAAAATTTTGACAAATGTCGAGCGGTACTCGGATTTTTTTTGCACGTGCTTCAAACATCCCAGATTAGGGTTTCGATTATAAGCACTCTTTTGCTGTTTTATTTATGCACTCCGTTTCTTCGAAATTCTATTATAAATCATTATGCCTGATCATTCCCCACTAAAATTTTGAAAAACGTAGACTGTTACTCAATTTATTTAGCACATGCTTCAAACGCCCTGGATTAGGGTTTCCAGATTAGGGTTTCAATTTTAGGCATTCGTTTACTGTTTTATACACTCCGTTTATTCGAAATTCTATTCTAAATCATGAAGCCTAATCATTCCCCACAAAAATTTCTTAAAATGTCGCATATTACTCGGTTTTATAGCACGTACTTCAAACCTTCAAGATTAGGGTTTTCAAATTATGGTTTCAATTTTAACCACTCTCTTACTATATTATACAGTCCGTTTCTTTGACTTTCTATTATAAATGATCGAGCCTGATCAATCTTGACAAAAATTTTGACAAATGTCGAGCGGTACTCGGATTTTTTTTGCACGTGCTTCAAACATCCCAGATAAGGGTTTCGATTATAAGCACTCTTTTGCTGTTTTATTTATGCACTCCGTTTCTTCGAAATTCTATTATAAATCATTATGCCTGATCATTCCCCACTAAAATTTTGAAAAACGTAGACTGTTACTCAGTTTATTTAGCACATGCTTCAAACGCCCTGGATTAGGGTTTCCAGATTAGGGTTTCAATTTTAAGCATTCGTTTACTATTTTATACACTCCGTTTATTCGAAATTCTATTCTAAATCATGAAGCCTAATCATTCCCCACAAAAATTTCTTAAAATGTCGCATATTACTCGGTTTTTATAGCACGTACTTCAAACCTTCAAGATTAGGGTTTTCAAATTATGGTTTCAATTTTAAGCACTCTCTTACTATATTATACAGTCCGTTTCTTTGACTTTCTATTATAAATGATCGAGCCTGATCAATCTTGATAAAAATTTTGACAAATGTCGAGCGGTACTCGGATTTTTTTTGCACGTGCTTCAAACATCCCAGATAAGGGTTTCGATTATAAGCACTCTTTTGCTGTTTTATTTATGCACTCCGTTTCTTCGAAATTCTATTATAAATCATTATGCCTGATCATTCCCCACTAAAATTTTGAAAAACGTAGACTGTTACTCAATTTATTTAGCACATGCTTCAAACGCCCTGGATTAGGGTTTCCAGATTAGGGTTTCAATTTTAAGCAATCGTTTACTGTTTTATACACTCCGTTTATTCGAAATTCTATTCTAAATCATGAAGCCTAATCATTCCCCACAAAAATTTCTAAAAATGTCGCATATTACTCGGTTTTTATAGCACGTACTTCAAACCTTCAAGATTAGGGTTTTCAAATTATGGTTTCAATTTTAAGCACTCTCTTACTATATTATACACTCCATTTCTTTGACTTTCTATTATAAATGATCGAGCCTGATCAATCCTGACAAAAATTTTGACAAATGTCGAGCGGTACTCGGATTTTTTTTGCACGTGCTTCAAACATCCCAGATAAGGGTTTCGATTATAAGCACTCTTTTGCTGTTTTATTTATGCACTCCGTTTCTTCGAAATTCTATTATAAATCATTATGCCTGATCATTCCGCACTAAAATTTTGAAAAACGTAGACTGTTACTCAGTTTATTTAGCACATGCTTCAAACGCCCTGGATTAGGGTTTCCAGATTAGGGTTTCAATTTTAAGCAATCGTTTACTGTTTTATACACTCCGTTTATTCGAAATTCTATTCTAAATCATGAAGCCTAATCATTCCCCACAAAAATTTCTTAAAATGTCGCATATTACTCGGTTTTTATAGCACGTACTTCAAACCTTCAAGATTAGGGTTTTCAAATTATGGTTTCAATTTTAAGCACTCTCTTACTATATTATACACTCCGTTTCTTTGACTTTCTATTATAAATGATCGAGCCTGATCAATCCTGACAAAAATTTTGACAAATGTCGAGCGGTACTCGGATTTTTTTTGCACGTGCTTCAAACATCCCAGATTAGGGTTTCGATTATAAGCACTCTTTTGCTGTTTTATTTATGCACTCCGTTTCTTCGAAATTCTATTATAAATCATTATGCCTGATCATTCCCCACTAAAATTTTGAAAAACGTAGACTGTTACTCAGTTTATTTAGCACATGCTTCAAACGCCCTGGATTAGGGTTTCGATTATAAGCACTCTTTTGCTGTTTTATTTATGCACTCCGTTTCTTCGAAATTCTATTATAAATCATTATGCCTGATCATTCCCCACTAAAATTTTGAAAAACGTAGACTGTTACTCAGTTTATTTAGCACATGCTTCAAACGCCCTGGATTAGGGTTTCCAGATTAGGGTTTCAATTTTAAGCAATCGTTTACTGTTTTATACACTCCGTTTATTCGAAATTTTATTCTAAATCATGAAGCCTAATCATTCCCCACAAAAATTTCTAAAAATGTCGCATATTACTCGGTTTTTATAGCACGTACTTCAAACCTTCAAGATTAGGGTTTTCAAATTATGGTTTCAATTTTAAGCACTCTCTTACTATATTATACACTCCGTTTCTTTGACTTTCTATTATAAATGATCGAGCCTGATCAATCCTGACAAAAATTTTGACAAATGTCGAGCGGTACTCGGATTTTTTTTGCACGTGCTTCAAACATCCCAGATAAGGGTTTCGATTATAAGCACTCTTTTGCTGTTTTATTTATGCACTCCGTTTCTTCGAAATTCTATTATAAATCATTATGCCTGATCATTCCGCACTAAAATTTTGAAAAACGTAGACTGTTACTCAGTTTATTTAGCACATGCTTCAAACGCCCTGGATTAGGGTTTCCAGATTAGGGTTTCAATTTTAAGCAATCGTTTACTGTTTTATACACTCCGTTTATTCGAAATTCTATTCTAAATCATGAAGCCTAATCATTCCCCACAAAAATTTCTTAAAATGTCGCATATTACTCGGTTTTTATAGCACGTACTTCAAACCTTCCAGATTAGGGTTTTCAAATTATGGTTTCAATTTTAACCACTCTTTTACTATTTTATACGCTCCGTTTCTTTGACATTCTATTATAAATGATCGAGCCTGATGAATCCTGACAAAAATTTTGACAAATTTCGAGCGGTACTCGGATTTTTTTTGCAGTGCTTCAAACATCCCAGATTAGGGTTTCGATTATAAGCACTCTTTTGCTGTTTTATTTATGCACTCCGTTTCTTCGAAATTCTATTATAAATCATTATGCCTGATCATTCCCCACTAAAATTTTGAAAAACGTAGACTGTTACTCAATTTATTTAGCACATGCTTCAAACGCCCTGGATTAGGGTTTCCAGATTAGGGTTTCAATTTTAAGCAATCGTTTACTGTTTTATACACTCCGTTTATTCGAAATTCTATTCTAAATCATGAAGCCTAATCATTCCCCACAAAAATTTCTTAAAATGTCGCATATTACTCGGTTTTTATAGCACGTACTTCAAACCTTCAAGATTAGGGTTTTCAAATTATGGTTTCAATTTTAACCACTCTTTTACTATTTTATACGCTCCGTTTCTTTGACATTCTATTATAAATGATCGAGCCTGATGAATCCTGACAAAAATTTTGACAAATTTCGAGCGGTACTCGGATTTTTTTTGCAGTGCTTCAAACATCCCAGATTAGGGTTTCGATTATAAGCACTCTTTTGCTGTTTTATTTATGCACTCCGTTTCTTCGAAATTCTATTATAAATCATTATGCCTGATCATTCCCCACTAAAATTTTGAAAAACTTAGACTGTTACTCAATTTATTTAGCACATGCTTCAAACGCCCTGGATTAGGGTTTCTAGATTAGGGTTTCAATTTTAAGCAATCGTTTACTGTTTTATACACTCCGTTTATTCGAAATTCTATTCTAAATCATGAAGCCTAATCATTCCCCACAAAAATTTCTTAAAATGTCGCATATTACTCGGTTTTTATAGCACGTACTTCAAACCTTCAAGATTAGGGTTTTCAAATTATGGTTTCAATTTTAAGTACTCTCTTACTATATTATACACTCCGTTTCTTTGACTTTCTATTATAAATGATCGAGCCTGATCAATCCTGACAAAAATTTGGACAAATGTCGAGCGGTACTCGGATTTTTTTTGCACGTGCTTCAAACATCCCAAATTAGGGTTTCGATTATAAGCACTCTTTTGCTGTTTTATTTATGCACTCCGTTTCTTCGAAATTCTATTATAAATCATTATGCCTGATCATTCCCCACTAAAATTTAGAAAAACGTAGACTGTTACTCAGTTTATTTAGCACATGCTTCAAACGCCCTAGATTATGGTTTCATTTTTAAGCAATCGTTTACTGTTTTATACACTCCGTTTCTTCGAAATTCTATTCTAAATCATGAAGCCTAATCATTCCCCACAAAAATTTCTTAAAATGTCGCATATTACTCGGTTTTTATAGCACGTACTTCAAACCTTCCAAATTAGGGTTTTCAAATTATGGTTTCAATTTTAAGCACTCTTTTACTATGTTATACACTCCGTTTCTTTGACATTCTATTATAAATGATCGAGCCTGATCAATCCTGACAAAAATTTTGACAAATGTCGAGCGGTACTCGGATTTTTTTTGCACGTGCTTCAAACATCCCAGATAAGGGTTTCGATTATAAGCACTCTTTTGCTGTTTTATTTATGCACTCCGTTTCTTCGAAATTCTATTATAAATCATTATGCCTGATCATTCCCCACTAAAATTTTGAAAAACGTAGACTGTTACTCAGTTTATTTAGCACATGCTTCAAACGCCCTGGATTAGGGTTTTCAGATTAGGGTTTCAATTTTAAGCAATCGTTTACTGTTTTATACACTCCGTTTATTCGAAATTCTATTCTAAATCATGAAGCCTAATCATTCCCCACAAAAATTTCTTAAAATGTCGCATATTACTCGGTTTTATAGCACGTACTTCAAACCTTCAAGATTAGGGTTTTCAAATTATGGTTTCAATTTTAACCACTCTCTTACTATATTATACAGTCCGTTTCTTTGACTTTCTATTATAAATGATCGAGCCTGATCAATCTTGATAAAAATTTTGACAAATGTCGAGCGGTACTCGGATTTTTTTTGCACGTGCTTCAAACATCCCAGATAAGGGTTTCGATTATAAGCACTCTTTTGCTGTTTTATTTATGCACTCCGTTTCTTCGAAATTCTATTATAAATCATTATGCCTGATCATTCCCCACTAAAATTTTGAAAAACGTAGACTGTTACTCAGTTTATTTAGCACATGCTTCAAACGCCCTGGATTAGGGTTTCCAGATTAGGGTTTCAATTTTAAGCATTCGTTTACTGTTTTATACACTCCGTTTATTCGAAATTCTATTCTAAATCATGAAGCCTAATCATTCCCCACAAAAATTTCTTAAAATGTCGCATATTACTCGGTTTTTATAGCACGTACTTCAAACCTTCAAGATTAGGGTTTTCAAATTATGGTTTCAATTTTAAGCACTCTCTTACTATATTATACACTCCGTTTCTTTGACTTTCTATTATAAATGATCGAGCCTGATCAATCCTGACAAAAATTTTGACAAATGTCGAGCGGTACTCGGATTTTTTTTGCACGTGCTTCAAACATCCCAGATAAGGGTTTCGATTATAAGCACTCTTTTGCTGTTTTATTTATGCACTCCGTTTCTTCGAAATTCTATTATAAATCATTATGCCTGATCATTCCGCACTAAAATTTTGAAAAACGTAGACTGTTACTCAGTTTATTTAGCACATGCTTCAAACGCCCTGGATTAGGGTTTCCAGATTAGGGTTTCAATTTTAAGCAATCGTTTACTGTTTTATACACTCCGTTTATTCGAAATTCTATTCTAAATCATGAACCCTAATCATTCCCCACAAAAATTTCTTAAAATGTCGCATATTACTCGGTTTTTATAGCACGTACTTCAAACCTTCAAGATTAGGGTTTTCAAATTATGGTTTCAATTTTAAGCACTCTCTTACTATATTATACACTCCGTTTCTTTGACTTTCTATTATAAATGATCGAGCCTGATCAATCCTGACAAAAATTTTGACAAATGTCGAGCGGTACTCGGATTTTTTTTGCACGTGCTTCAAACATCCCAGATTAGGGTTTCGATTATAAGCACTCTTTTGCTGTTTTATTTATGCACTCCGTTTCTTCGAAATTCTATTATAAATCATTATGCCTGATCATTCCCCACTAAAATTTTGAAAAACGTAGACTGTTACTCAGTTTATTTACCACATGCTTCAAACGCCCTGATTAGGGTTTCCAGATTAGGGTTTCAATTTTAAGCAATCGTCTACTGTTTTATACACTCCGTTTATTCGAAATTCTATTCTAAATCATGAAGCCTAATCATTCCCCACAAAAATTTCTTGAAATGTCGCATATTACTCGGTTTTTATAGCACGTACTTCAAACCTTCAAGATTAGGGTTTTCAAATTATGGTTTCAATTTTAAGCACTCTCTTACTATATTATACACTCCGTTTCTTTGACTTTCTATTATAAATGATCGAGCCTGATCAATCCTGACAAAAATTTTGACAAATGTCGAGCGGTACTCGGATTTTTTTTGCACGTGCTTCAAACATCCCAGATTAGGGTTTCGATTATAAGCACTCTTTTGCTGTTTTATTTATGCACTCCGTTTCTTCGAAATTCTATTATAAATCATTATGCCTGATCATTCCCCACTAAAATTTTGAAAAACGTTGACTGTTACTCAGTTTATTTAGCACATGCTTCAAACGCCCTGGATTAGGGTTTCCAGATTAGGGTTTCAATTTTAAGCAATCGTTTACTGTTTTATACACTCCGTTTATTCGAAATTCTATTCTAAATCATGAAGCCTAATCATTCCCCAGAAAAATTTCTTAAAATGTCGCATATTACTCGGTTTTTATAGCACGTACTTCAAACCTTCAAGATTAGGGTTTTCAAATTATGGTTTCAATTTTAAGCACTCTCTTACTATATTATACACTCCGTTTCTTTGACTTTCTATTATAAATGATCGAGCCTGATCAATCCTGACAAAAATTTTGACAAATGTCGAGCAGTACTCGGATTTTTTTTGCACGTGCTTCAAACATCCCAGATTAGGGTTTCGATTATAAGCACTCTTTTGCTGTTTTATTTATGCACTCCGTTTCTTCGAAATTCTATTATAAATCATTATGCCTGATCATTCCCCACTAAAATTTTGAAAAACGTAGACTGTTACTCAGTTTATTTACCACATGCTTCAAACGCCCTGATTAGGGTTTCCAGATTAGGGTTTCAATTTTAAGCAATCGTCTACTGTTTTATACACTCCGTTTATTCGAAATTCTATTCTAAATCATGAAGCCTAATCATTCCCCACAAAAATTTCTTGAAATGTCGCATATTACTCGGTTTTTATAGCACGTACTTCAAACCTTCAAGATTAGGGTTTTCAAATTATGGTTTCAATTTTAAGCACTCTCTTACTATATTATACACTCCGTTTCTTTGACTTTCTATTATAAATGATCGAGCCTGATCAATCCTGACAAAAATTTTGACAAATGTCGAGCGGTACTCGGATTTTTTTTGCACGTGCTTCAAACATCCCAGATTAGGGTTTCGATTATAAGCACTCTTTTGCTGTTTTATTTATGCACTCCGTTTCTTCGAAATTCTATTATAAATCATTATGCCTGATCATTCCCCACTAAAATTTTGAAAAACGTTGACTGTTACTCAGTTTATTTAGCACATGCTTCAAACGCCCTGGATTAGGGTTTCCAGATTAGGGTTTCAATTTTAAGCAATCGTTTACTGTTTTATACACTCCGTTTATTCGAAATTCTATTCTAAATCATGAAGCCTAATCATTCCCCAGAAAAATTTCTTAAAATGTCGCATATTACTCGGTTTTTATAGCACGTACTTCAAACCTTCAAGATTAGGGTTTTCAAATTATGGTTTCAATTTTAAGCACTCTCTTACTATATTATACACTCCGTTTCTTTGACTTTCTATTATAAATGATCGAGCCTGATCAATCCTGACAAAAATTTTGACAAATGTCGAGCAGTACTCGGATTTTTTTTGCACGTGCTTCAAACATCCCAGATTAGGGTTTCGATTATAAGCACTCTTTTGCTGTTTTATTTATGCACTCCGTTTCTTCGAAATTCTATTATAAATCATTATGCCTGATCATTCCCCACTAAAATTTTGAAAAACGTAGACTGTTACTCAGTTTATTTACCACATGCTTCAAACGCCCTGATTAGGGTTTCCAGATTAGGGTTTCAATTTTAAGCAATCGTCTACTGTTTTATACACTCCGTTTATTCGAAATTCTATTCTAAATCATGAAGCCTAATCATTCCCCACAAAAATTTCTTGAAATGTCGCATATTACTCGGTTTTTATAGCACGTACTTCAAACCTTCAAGATTAGGGTTTTCAAATTATGGTTTCAATTTTAAGCACTCTCTTACTATATTATACACTCCGTTTCTTTGACTTTCTATTATAAATGATCGAGCCTGATCAATCCTGACAAAAATTTTGACAAATGTCGAGCGGTACTCGGATTTTTTTTGCACGTGCTTCAAACATCCCAGATTAGGGTTTCGATTCTAAGCACTCTTTTGCTGTTTTATTTATGCACTCCGTTTCTTCGAAATTCTATTATAAATCATTATGCCTGATCATTCCCCACTAAAATTTTGAAAAACGTAGACTGTTACTCAGTTTATTTAGCACATGCTTCAAACGCCCTGGATTAGGGTTTCCAGATTAGGGTTTCAATTTTAAGCATTCGTTTACTGTTTTATACACTCCGTTTATTCGAAATTCTATTCTAAATCATGAAGCCTAATCATTCCCCACAAAAATTTCTTAAAATGTCGCATATTACTCGGTTTTATAGCACGTACTTCAAACCTTCAAGATTAGGGTTTTCAAATTATGGTTTCAATTTTAACCACTCTCTTACTATATTATACACTCCGTTTCTTTGACTTTCTATTATAAATGATCGAGCCTGATCAATCCTGACAAAAATTTTGACAAATGTCGAGCAGTACTCGGATTTTTTTTGCACGTGCTTCAAACATCCCAGATTAGGGTTTCGATTATAAGCACTCTTTTGCTGTTTTATTTATGCACTCCGTTTCTTCGAAATTCTATTATAAATCATTATGCCTGATCATTCCCCACTAAAATTTTGAAAAACGTTGACTGTTACTCAGTTTATTTAGCACATGCTTCAAACGCCCTGGATTAGGGTTTCCAGATTAGGGTTTCAATTTTAAGCAATCGTTTACTGTTTTATACACTCCGTTTATTCGAAATTCTATTCTAAATCATGAAGCCTAATCATTCCCCAGAAAAATTTCTTAAAATGTCGCATATTACTCGGTTTTTATAGCACGTACTTCAAACCTTCAAGATTAGGGTTTTCAAATTATGGTTTCAATTTTAAGCACTCTCTTACTATATTATACACTCCGTTTCTTTGACTTTCTATTATAAATGATCGAGCCTGATCAATCCTGACAAAAATTTTGACAAATGTCGAGCAGTACTCGGATTTTTTTTGCACGTGCTTCAAACATCCCAGATTAGGGTTCTGATTATAAGCACTCTTTTGCTGTTTTATTTATGCACTCCGTTTCTTCGAAATTCTATTATAAATCATTATGCCTGATCATTCCCCACTAAAATTTTGAAAAACGTAGACTGTTACTCAGTTTATTTACCACATGCTTCAAACGCCCTGATTAGGGTTTCCAGATTAGGGTTTCAATTTTAAGCAATCGTCTACTGTTTTATACACTCCGTTTATTCGAAATTCTATTCTAAATCATGAAGCCTAATCATTCCCCAGAAAAATTTCTTAAAATGTCGCATATTACTCGGTTTTTATAGCACGTACTTCAAACCTTCAAGATTAGGGTTTTCAAATTATGGTTTCAATTTTAAGCACTCTCTTACTATATTATACACTCCGTTTCTTTGACTTTCTATTATAAATGATCGAGCCTGATCAATCCTGACAAAAATTTTGACAAATGTCGAGCGGTACTCGGATTTTTTTTGCACGTGCTTCAAACATCCCAGATTAGGGTTTCGATTATAAGCACTCTTTTGCTGTTTTATTTATGCACTCCGTTTCTTCGAAATTCTATTATAAATCATTATGCCTGATCATTCCCCACTAAAATTTTGAAAAACGTTGACTGTTACTCAGTTTATTTAGCACATGCTTCAAACGCCCTGGATTAGGGTTTCCAGATTAGGGTTTCAATTTTAAGCAATCGTTTACTGTTTTATACACTCCGTTTATTCGAAATTCTATTCTAAATCATGAAGCCTAATCATTCCCCAGAAAAATTTCTTAAAATGTCGCATATTACTCGGTTTTTATAGCACGTACTTCAAACCTTCAAGATTAGGGTTTTCAAATTATGGTTTCAATTTTAAGCACTCTCTTACTATATTATACACTCCGTTTCTTTGACTTTCTATTATAAATGATCGAGCCTGATCAATCCTGACAAAAATTTTGACAAATGTCGAGCAGTACTCGGATTTTTTTTGCACGTGCTTCAAACATCCCAGATTAGGGTTCTGATTATAAGCACTCTTTTGCTGTTTTATTTATGCACTCCGTTTCTTCGAAATTCTATTATAAATCATTATGCCTGATCATTCCCCACTAAAATTTTGAAAAACGTAGACTGTTACTCAGTTTATTTACCACATGCTTCAAACGCCCTGATTAGGGTTTCCAGATTAGGGTTTCAATTTTAAGCAATCGTCTACTGTTTTATACACTCCGTTTATTCGAAATTCTATTCTAAATCATGAAGCCTAATCATTCCCCAGAAAAATTTCTTAAAATGTCGCATATTACTCGGTTTTTATAGCACGTACTTCAAACCTTCAAGATTAGGGTTTTCAAATTATGGTTTCAATTTTAAGCACTCTCTTACTATATTATACACTCCGTTTCTTTGACTTTCTATTATAAATGATCGAGCCTGATCAATCCTGACAAAAATTTTGACAAATGTCGAGCAGTACTCGGATTTTTTTTGCACGTGCTTCAAACATCCCAGATTAGGGTTTCGATTATAAGCACTCTTTTGCTGTTTTATTTATGCACTCCGTTTCTTCGAAATTCTATTATAAATCATTATGCCTGATCATTCCCCACTAAAATTTTGAAAAACGTTGACTGTTACTCAGTTTATTTAGCACATGCTTCAAACGCCCTGGATTAGGGTTTCCAGATTAGGGTTTCAATTTTAAGCAATCGTTTACTGTTTTATACACTCCGTTTATTCGAAATTCTATTCTAAATCATGAAGCCTAATCATTCCCCAGAAAAATTTCTTAAAATGTCGCATATTACTCGGTTTTTATAGCACGTACTTCAAACCTTCAAGATTAGGGTTTTCAAATTATGGTTTCAATTTTAAGCACTCTCTTACTATATTATACACTCCGTTTCTTTGACTTTCTATTATAAATGATCGAGCCTGATCAATCCTGACAAAAATTTTGACAAATGTCGAGCAGTACTCGGATTTTTTTTGCACGTGCTTCAAACATCCCAGATTAGGGTTTCGATTACAAGCACTCTTTTGCTGTTTTATTTATGCACTCCGTTTCTTCGAAATTCTATTATAAATCATTATGCCTGATCATTCCCCACTAAAATTTTGAAAAACGTAGACTGTTACTCAGTTTATTTACCACATGCTTCAAACGCCCTGATTAGGGTTTCCAGATTAGGGTTTCAATTTTAAGCAATCGTCTACTGTTTTATACACTCCGTTTATTCGAAATTCTATTCTAAATCATGAAGCCTAATCATTCCCCAGAAAAATTTCTTAAAATGTCGCATATTACTCGGTTTTTATAGCACGTACTTCAAACCTTCAAGATTAGGGTTTTCAAATTATGGTTTCAATTTTAAGCACTCTCTTACTATATTATACACTCCGTTTCTTTGACTTTCTATTATAAATGATCGAGCCTGATCAATCCTGACAAAAATTTTGACAAATGTCGAGCAGTACTCGGATTTTTTTTGCACGTGCTTCAAACATCCCAGATTAGGGTTTCGATTATAAGCACTCTTTTGCTGTTTTATTTATGCACTCCGTTTCTTCGAAATTCTATTATAAATCATTATGCCTGATCATTCCCCACTAAAATTTTGAAAAACGTAGACTGTTACTCAGTTTATTTACCACATGCTTCAAACGCCCTGATTAGGGTTTCCAGATTAGGGTTTCAATTTTAAGCAATCGTCTACTGTTTTATACACTCCGTTTATTCGAAATTCTATTCTAAATCATGAAGCCTAATCATTCCCCACAAAAATTTCTTGAAATGTCGCATATTACTCGGTTTTTATAGCACGTACTTCAAACCTTCAAGATTAGGGTTTTCAAATTATGGTTTCAATTTTAAGCACTCTCTTACTATATTATACACTCCGTTTCTTTGACTTTCTATTATAAATGATCGAGCCTGATCAATCCTGACAAAAATTTTGACAAATGTCGAGCGGTACTCGGATTTTTTTTGCACGTGCTTCAAACATCCCAGATTAGGGTTTCGATTATAAGCACTCTTTTGCTGTTTTATTTATGCACTCCGTTTCTTCGAAATTCTATTATAAATCATTATGCCTGATCATTCCCCACTAAAATTTTGAAAAACGTAGACTGTTACTCAGTTTATTTAGCACATGCTTCAAACGCCCTGGATTAGGGTTTCCAGATTAGGGTTTCAATTTTAAGCATTCGTCTACTGTTTTATACACTCCGTTTATTCGAAATTCTATTCTAAATCATGAAGCCTAATCATTCCCCACAAAAATTTCTTGAAATGTCGCATATTACTCGGTTTTTATAGCACGTACTTCAAACCTTCAAGATTAGGGTTTTCAAATTATGGTTTCAATTTTAAGCACTCTCTTACTATATTATACACTCCGTTTCTTTGACTTTCTATTATAAATGATCGAGCCTGATCAATCCTGACAAAAATTTTGACAAATGTCGAGCAGTACTCGGATTTTTTTTGCACGTGCTTCAAACATCCCAGATTAGGGTTTCGATTATAAGCACTCTTTTGCTGTTTTATTTATGCACTCCGTTTCTTCGAAATTCTATTATAAATCATTATGCCTGATCATTCCCCACTAAAATTTTGAAAAACGTTGACTGTTACTCAGTTTATTTAGCACATGCTTCAAACGCCCTGGATTAGGGTTTCCAGATTAGGGTTTCAATTTTAAGCAATCGTTTACTGTTTTATACACTCCGTTTATTCGAAATTCTATTCTAAATCATGAAGCCTAATCATTCCCCAGAAAAATTTCTTAAAATGTCGCATATTACTCGGTTTTTATAGCACGTACTTCAAACCTTCAAGATTAGGGTTTTCAAATTATGGTTTCAATTTTAAGCACTCTCTTACTATATTATACACTCCGTTTCTTTGACTTTCTATTATAAATGATCGAGCCTGATCAATCCTGACAAAAATTTTGACAAATGTCGAGCAGTACTCGGATTTTTTTTGCACGTGCTTCAAACATCCCAGATTAGGGTTTCGATTATAAGCACTCTTTTGCTGTTTTATTTATGCACTCCGTTTCTTCGAAATTCTATTATAAATCATTATGCCTGATCATTCCCCACTAAAATTTTGAAAAACGTAGACTGTTACTCAGTTTATTTACCACATGCTTCAAACGCCCTGATTAGGGTTTCCAGATTAGGGTTTCAATTTTAAGCAATCGTCTACTGTTTTATACACTCCGTTTATTCGAAATTCTATTCTAAATCATGAAGCCTAATCATTCCCCAGAAAAATTTCTTAAAATGTCGCATATTACTCGGTTTTTATAGCACGTACTTCAAACCTTCAAGATTAGGGTTTTCAAATTATGGTTTCAATTTTAAGCACTCTCTTACTATATTATACACTCCGTTTCTTTGACTTTCTATTATAAATGATCGAGCCTGATCAATCCTGACAAAAATTTTGACAAATGTCGAGCAGTACTCGGATTTTTTTTGCACGTGCTTCAAACATCCCAGATTAGGGTTTCGATTATAAGCACTCTTTTGCTGTTTTATTTATGCACTCCGTTTCTTCGAAATTCTATTATAAATCATTATGCCTGATCATTCCCCACTAAAATTTTGAAAAACGTAGACTGTTACTCAGTTTATTTACCACATGCTTCAAACGCCCTGATTAGGGTTTCCAGATTAGGGTTTCAATTTTAAGCAATCGTCTACTGTTTTATACACTCCGTTTATTCGAAATTCTATTCTAAATCATGAAGCCTAATCATTCCCCACAAAAATTTCTTGAAATGTCGCATATTACTCGGTTTTTATAGCACGTACTTCAAACCTTCAAGATTAGGGTTTTCAAATTATGGTTTCAATTTTAAGCACTCTCTTACTATATTATACACTCCGTTTCTTTGACTTTCTATTATAAATGATCGAGCCTGATCAATCCTGACAAAAATTTTGACAAATGTCGAGCGGTACTCGGATTTTTTTTGCACGTGCTTCAAACATCCCAGATTAGGGTTTCGATTATAAGCACTCTTTTGCTGTTTTATTTATGCACTCCGTTTCTTCGAAATTCTATTATAAATCATTATGCCTGATCATTCCCCACTAAAATTTTGAAAAACGTAGACTGTTACTCAGTTTATTTAGCACATGCTTCAAACGCCCTGGATTAGGGTTTCCAGATTAGGGTTTCAATTTTAAGCATTCGTTTACTGTTTTATACACTCCGTTTATTCGAAATTCTATTCTAAATCATGAAGCCTAATCATTCCCCACAAAAATTTCTTAAAATGTCGCATATTACTCGGTTTTATAGCACGTACTTCAAACCTTCAAGATTAGGGTTTTCAAATTATGGTTTCAATTTTAACCACTCTCTTACTATATTATACACTCCGTTTCTTTGACTTTCTATTATAAATGATCGAGCCTGATCAATCCTGACAAAAATTTTGACAAATGTCGAGCAGTACTCGGATTTTTTTTGCACGTGCTTCAAACATCCCAGATTAGGGTTTCGATTATAAGCACTCTTTTGCTGTTTTATTTATGCACTCCGTTTCTTCGAAATTCTATTATAAATCATTATGCCTGATCATTCCCCACTAAAATTTTGAAAAACGTTGACTGTTACTCAGTTTATTTAGCACATGCTTCAAACGCCCTGGATTAGGGTTTCCAGATTAGGGTTTCAATTTTAAGCAATCGTTTACTGTTTTATACACTCCGTTTATTCGAAATTCTATTCTAAATCATGAAGCCTAATCATTCCCCAGAAAAATTTCTTAAAATGTCGCATATTACTCGGTTTTTATAGCACGTACTTCAAACCTTCAAGATTAGGGTTTTCAAATTATGGTTTCAATTTTAAGCACTCTCTTACTATATTATACACTCCGTTTCTTTGACTTTCTATTATAAATGATCGAGCCTGATCAATCCTGACAAAAATTTTGACAAATGTCGAGCAGTACTCGGATTTTTTTTGCACGTGCTTCAAACATCCCAGATTAGGGTTTCGATTATAAGCACTCTTTTGCTGTTTTATTTATGCACTCCGTTTCTTCGAAATTCTATTATAAATCATTATGCCTGATCATTCCCCACTAAAATTTTGAAAAACGTTGACTGTTACTCAGTTTATTTAGCACATGCTTCAAACGCCCTGGATTAGGGTTTCCAGATTAGGGTTTCAATTTTAAGCAATCGTCTACTGTTTTATACACTCCGTTTATTCGAAATTCTATTCTAAATCATGAAGCCTAATCATTCCCCAGAAAAATTTCTTAAAATGTCGCATATTACTCGGTTTTTATAGCACGTACTTCAAACCTTCAAGATTAGGGTTTTCAAATTATGGTTTCAATTTTAAGCACTCTCTTACTATATTATACACTCCGTTTCTTTGACTTTCTATTATAAATGATCGAGCCTGATCAATCCTGACAAAAATTTTGACAAATGTCGAGCAGTACTCGGATTTTTTTTGCACGTGCTTCAAACATCCCAGATTAGGGTTTCGATTATAAGCACTCTTTTGCTGTTTTATTTATGCACTCCGTTTCTTCGAAATTCTATTATAAATCATTATGCCTGATCATTCCCCACTAAAATTTTGAAAAACGTAGACTGTTACTCAGTTTATTTACCACATGCTTCAAACGCCCTGATTAGGGTTTCCAGATTAGGGTTTCAATTTTAAGCAATCGTCTACTGTTTTATACACTCCGTTTATTCGAAATTCTATTCTAAATCATGAAGCCTAATCATTCCCCAGAAAAATTTCTTAAAATGTCGCATATTACTCGGTTTTTATAGCACGTACTTCAAACCTTCAAGATTAGGGTTTTCAAATTATGGTTTCAATTTTAAGCACTCTCTTACTATATTATACACTCCGTTTCTTTGACTTTCTATTATAAATGATCGAGCCTGATCAATCCTGACAAAAATTTTGACAAATGTCGAGCAGTACTCGGATTTTTTTTGCACGTGCTTCAAACATCCCAGATTAGGGTTTCGATTATAAGCACTCTTTTGCTGTTTTATTTATGCACTCCGTTTCTTCGAAATTCTATTATAAATCATTATGCCTGATCATTCCCCACTAAAATTTTGAAAAACGTAGACTGTTACTCAGTTTATTTAGCACATGCTTCAAACGCCCTGGATTAGGGTTTCCAGATTAGGGTTTCAATTTTAAGCAATCGTCTACTGTTTTATACACTCCGTTTATTCGAAATTCTATTCTAAATCATGAAGCCTAATCATTCCCCAGAAAAATTTCTTAAAATGTCGCATATTACTCGGTTTTTATAGCACGTACTTCAAACCTTCAAGATTAGGGTTTTCAAATTATGGTTTCAATTTTAAGCACTCTCTTACTATATTATACACTCCGTTTCTTTGACTTTCTATTATAAATGATCGAGCCTGATCAATCCTGACAAAAATTTTGACAAATGTCGAGCAGTACTCGGATTTTTTTTGCACGTGCTTCAAACATCCCAGATTAGGGTTTCGATTATAAGCACTCTTTTGCTGTTTTATTTATGCACTCCGTTTCTTCGAAATTCTATTATAAATCATTATGCCTGATCATTCCCCACTAAAATTTTGAAAAACGTAGACTGTTACTCAGTTTATTTAGCACATGCTTCAAACGCCCTGGATTAGGGTTTCCAGATTAGGGTTTCAATTTTAAGCAATCGTCTACTGTTTTATACACTCCGTTTATTCGAAATTCTATTCTAAATCATGAAGCCTAATCATTCCCCAGAAAAATTTCTTAAAATGTCGCATATTACTCGGTTTTTATAGCACGTACTTCAAACCTTCAAGATTAGGGTTTTCAAATTATGGTTTCAATTTTAAGCACTCTCTTACTATATTATACACTCCGTTTCTTTGACTTTCTATTATAAATGATCGAGCCTGATCAATCCTGACAAAAATTTTGACAAATGTCGAGCAGTACTCGGATTTTTTTTGCACGTGCTTCAAACATCCCAGATTAGGGTTTCGATTATAAGCACTCTTTTGCTGTTTTATTTATGCACTCCGTTTCTTCGAAATTCTATTATAAATCATTATGCCTGATCATTCCCCACTAAAATTTTGAAAAACGTAGACTGTTACTCAGTTTATTTAGCACATGCTTCAAACGCCCTGATTAGGGTTTCCAGATTAGGGTTTCAATTTTAAGCAATCGTCTACTGTTTTATACACTCCGTTTATTCGAAATTCTATTCTAAATCATGAAGCCTAATCATTCCCCAGAAAAATTTCTTAAAATGTCGCATATTACTCGGTTTTTATAGCACGTACTTCAAACCTTCAAGATTAGGGTTTTCAAATTATGGTTTCAATTTTAAGCACTCTCTTACTATATTATACACTCCGTTTCTTTGACTTTCTATTATAAATGATCGAGCCTGATCAATCCTGACAAAAATTTTGACAAATGTCGAGCAGTACTCGGATTTTTTTTGCACGTGCTTCAAACATCCCAGATTAGGGTTCTGATTATAAGCACTCTTTTGCTGTTTTATTTATGCACTCCGTTTCTTCGAAATTCTATTATAAATCATTATGCCTGATCATTCCCCACTAAAATTTTGAAAAACGTAGACTGTTACTCAGTTTATTTACCACATGCTTCAAACGCCCTGATTAGGGTTTCCAGATTAGGGTTTCAATTTTAAGCAATCGTCTACTGTTTTATACACTCCGTTTATTCGAAATTCTATTCTAAATCATGAAGCCTAATCATTCCCCAGAAAAATTTCTTAAAATGTCGCATATTACTCGGTTTTTATAGCACGTACTTCAAACCTTCAAGATTAGGGTTTTCAAATTATGGTTTCAATTTTAAGCACTCTCTTACTATATTATACACTCCGTTTCTTTGACTTTCTATTATAAATGATCGAGCCTGATCAATCCTGACAAAAATTTTGACAAATGTCGAGCAGTACTCGGATTTTTTTTGCACGTGCTTCAAACATCCCAGATTAGGGTTTCGATTATAAGCACTCTTTTGCTGTTTTATTTATGCACTCCGTTTCTTCGAAATTCTATTATAAATCATTATGCCTGATCATTCCCCACTAAAATTTTGAAAAACGTTGACTGTTACTCAGTTTATTTAGCACATGCTTCAAACGCCCTGGATTAGGGTTTCCAGATTAGGGTTTCAATTTTAAGCAATCGTTTACTGTTTTATACACTCCGTTTATTCGAAATTCTATTCTAAATCATGAAGCCTAATCATTCCCCAGAAAAATTTCTTAAAATGTCGCATATTACTCGGTTTTTATAGCACGTACTTCAAACCTTCAAGATTAGGGTTTTCAAATTATGGTTTCAATTTTAAGCACTCTCTTACTATATTATACACTCCGTTTCTTTGACTTTCTATTATAAATGATCGAGCCTGATCAATCCTGACAAAAATTTTGACAAATGTCGAGCAGTACTCGGATTTTTTTTGCACGTGCTTCAAACATCCCAGATTAGGGTTTCGATTACAAGCACTCTTTTGCTGTTTTATTTATGCACTCCGTTTCTTCGAAATTCTATTATAAATCATTATGCCTGATCATTCCCCACTAAAATTTTGAAAAACGTAGACTGTTACTCAGTTTATTTACCACATGCTTCAAACGCCCTGATTAGGGTTTCCAGATTAGGGTTTCAATTTTAAGCAATCGTCTACTGTTTTATACACTCCATTTATTCGAAATTCTATTCTAAATCATGAAGCCTAATCATTCCCCAGAAAAATTTCTTAAAATGTCGCATATTACTCGGTTTTTATAGCACGTACTTCAAACCTTCAAGATTAGGGTTTTCAAATTATGGTTTCAATTTTAAGCACTCTCTTACTATATTATACACTCCGTTTCTTTGACTTTCTATTATAAATGATCGAGCCTGATCAATCCTGACAAAAATTTTGACAAATGTCGAGCAGTACTCGGATTTTTTTTGCACGTGCTTCAAACATCCCAGATTAGGGTTTCGATTATAAGCACTCTTTTGCTGTTTTATTTATGCACTCCGTTTCTTCGAAATTCTATTATAAATCATTATGCCTGATCATTCCCCACTAAAATTTTGAAAAACGTAGACTGTTACTCAGTTTATTTACCACATGCTTCAAACGCCCTGATTAGGGTTTCCAGATTAGGGTTTCAATTTTAAGCAATCGTCTACTGTTTTATACACTCCGTTTATTCGAAATTCTATTCTAAATCATGAAGCCTAATCATTCCCCACAAAAATTTCTTGAAATGTCGCATATTACTCGGTTTTTATAGCACGTACTTCAAACCTTCAAGATTAGGGTTTTCAAATTATGGTTTCAATTTTAAGCACTCTCTTACTATATTATACACTCCGTTTCTTTGACTTTCTATTATAAATGATCGAGCCTGATCAATCCTGACAAAAATTTTGACAAATGTCGAGCGGTACTCGGATTTTTTTTGCACGTGCTTCAAACATCCCAGATTAGGGTTTCGATTATAAGCACTCTTTTGCTGTTTTATTTATGCACTCCGTTTCTTCGAAATTCTATTATAAATCATTATGCCTGATCATTCCCCACTAAAATTTTGAAAAACGTAGACTGTTACTCAGTTTATTTAGCACATGCTTCAAACGCCCTGGATTAGGGTTTCCAGATTAGGGTTTCAATTTTAAGCATTCGTTTACTGTTTTATACACTCCGTTTATTCGAAATTCTATTCTAAATCATGAAGCCTAATCATTCCCCACAAAAATTTCTTAAAATGTCGCATATTACTCGGTTTTATAGCACGTACTTCAAACCTTCAAGATTAGGGTTTTCAAATTATGGTTTCAATTTTAACCACTCTCTTACTATATTATACACTCCGTTTCTTTGACTTTCTATTATAAATGATCGAGCCTGATCAATCCTGACAAAAATTTTGACAAATGTCGAGCAGTACTCGGATTTTTTTTGCACGTGCTTCAAACATCCCAGATTAGGGTTTCGATTATAAGCACTCTTTTGCTGTTTTATTTATGCACTCCGTTTCTTCGAAATTCTATTATAAATCATTATGCCTGATCATTCCCCACTAAAATTTTGAAAAACGTTGACTGTTACTCAGTTTATTTAGCACATGCTTCAAACGCCCTGGATTAGGGTTTCCAGATTAGGGTTTCAATTTTAAGCAATCGTTTACTGTTTTATACACTCCGTTTATTCGAAATTCTATTCTAAATCATGAAGCCTAATCATTCCCCAGAAAAATTTCTTAAAATGTCGCATATTACTCGGTTTTTATAGCACGTACTTCAAACCTTCAAGATTAGGGTTTTCAAATTATGGTTTCAATTTTAAGCACTCTCTTACTATATTATACACTCCGTTTCTTTGACTTTCTATTATAAATGATCGAGCCTGATCAATCCTGACAAAAATTTTGACAAATGTCGAGCAGTACTCGGATTTTTTTTGCACGTGCTTCAAACATCCCAGATTAGGGTTTCGATTATAAGCACTCTTTTGCTGTTTTATTTATGCACTCCGTTTCTTCGAAATTCTATTATAAATCATTATGCCTGATCATTCCCCACTAAAATTTTGAAAAACGTTGACTGTTACTCAGTTTATTTAGCACATGCTTCAAACGCCCTGGATTAGGGTTTCCAGATTAGGGTTTCAATTTTAAGCAATCGTCTACTGTTTTATACACTCCGTTTATTCGAAATTCTATTCTAAATCATGAAGCCTAATCATTCCCCAGAAAAATTTCTTAAAATGTCGCATATTACTCGGTTTTTATAGCACGTACTTCAAACCTTCAAGATTAGGGTTTTCAAATTATGGTTTCAATTTTAAGCACTCTCTTACTATATTATACACTCCGTTTCTTTGACTTTCTATTATAAATGATCGAGCCTGATCAATCCTGACAAAAATTTTGACAAATGTCGAGCAGTACTCGGATTTTTTTTGCACGTGCTTCAAACATCCCAGATTAGGGTTTCGATTATAAGCACTCTTTTGCTGTTTTATTTATGCACTCCGTTTCTTCGAAATTCTATTATAAATCATTATGCCTGATCATTCCCCACTAAAATTTTGAAAAACGTAGACTGTTACTCAGTTTATTTACCACATGCTTCAAACGCCCTGATTAGGGTTTCCAGATTAGGGTTTCAATTTTAAGCAATCGTCTACTGTTTTATACACTCCGTTTATTCGAAATTCTATTCTAAATCATGAAGCCTAATCATTCCCCAGAAAAATTTCTTAAAATGTCGCATATTACTCGGTTTTTATAGCACGTACTTCAAACCTTCAAGATTAGGGTTTTCAAATTATGGTTTCAATTTTAAGCACTCTCTTACTATATTATACACTCCGTTTCTTTGACTTTCTATTATAAATGATCGAGCCTGATCAATCCTGACAAAAATTTTGACAAATGTCGAGCAGTACTCGGATTTTTTTTGCACGTGCTTCAAACATCCCAGATTAGGGTTTCGATTATAAGCACTCTTTTGCTGTTTTATTTATGCACTCCGTTTCTTCGAAATTCTATTATAAATCATTATGCCTGATCATTCCCCACTAAAATTTTGAAAAACGTAGACTGTTACTCAGTTTATTTAGCACATGCTTCAAACGCCCTGGATTAGGGTTTCCAGATTAGGGTTTCAATTTTAAGCAATCGTCTACTGTTTTATACACTCCGTTTATTCGAAATTCTATTCTAAATCATGAAGCCTAATCATTCCCCAGAAAAATTTCTTAAAATGTCGCATATTACTCGGTTTTTATAGCACGTACTTCAAACCTTCAAGATTAGGGTTTTCAAATTATGGTTTCAATTTTAAGCACTCTCTTACTATATTATACACTCCGTTTCTTTGACTTTCTATTATAAATGATCGAGCCTGATCAATCCTGACAAAAATTTTGACAAATGTCGAGCAGTACTCGGATTTTTTTTGCACGTGCTTCAAACATCCCAGATTAGGGTTTCGATTATAAGCACTCTTTTGCTGTTTTATTTATGCACTCCGTTTCTTCGAAATTCTATTATAAATCATTATGCCTGATCATTCCCCACTAAAATTTTGAAAAACGTAGACTGTTACTCAGTTTATTTAGCACATGCTTCAAACGCCCTGATTAGGGTTTCCAGATTAGGGTTTCAATTTTAAGCAATCGTCTACTGTTTTATACACTCCGTTTATTCGAAATTCTATTCTAAATCATGAAGCCTAATCATTCCCCAGAAAAATTTCTTAAAATGTCGCATATTACTCGGTTTTTATAGCACGTACTTCAAACCTTCAAGATTAGGGTTTTCAAATTATGGTTTCAATTTTAAGCACTCTCTTACTATATTATACACTCCGTTTCTTTGACTTTCTATTATAAATGATCGAGCCTGATCAATCCTGACAAAAATTTTGACAAATGTCGAGCAGTACTCGGATTTTTTTTGCACGTGCTTCAAACATCCCAGATTAGGGTTTCGATTATAAGCACTCTTTTGCTGTTTTATTTATGCACTCCGTTTCTTCGAAATTCTATTATAAATCATTATGCCTGATCATTCCCCACTAAAATTTTGAAAAACGTAGACTGTTACTCAGTTTATTTACCACATGCTTCAAACGCCCTGGATTAGGGTTTCCAGATTAGGGTTTCAATTTTAAGCAATCGTCTACTGTTTTATACACTCCGTTTATTCGAAATTCTATTCTAAATCATGAAGCCTAATCATTCCCCAGAAAAATTTCTTGAAATGTCGCATATTACTCGGTTTTTATAGCACGTACTTCAAACCTTCAAGATTAGGGTTTTCAAATTATGGTTTCAATTTTAAGCACTCTCTTACTATATTATACACTCCGTTTCTTTGACTTTCTATTATAAATGATCGAGCCTGATCAATCCTGACAAAAATTTTGACAAATGTCGAGCGGTACTCGGATTTTTTTTGCACGTGCTTCAAACATCCCAGATTAGGGTTTCGATTATAAGCACTCTTTTGCTGTTTTATTTATGCACTCCGTTTCTTCGAAATTCTATTATAAATCATTATGCCTGATCATTCCCCACTAAAATTTTGAAAAACGTAGACTGTTACTCAGTTTATTTACCACATGCTTCAAACGCCCTGATTAGGGTTTCCAGATTAGGGTTTCAATTTTAAGCAATCGTCTACTGTTTTATACACTCCGTTTATTCGAAATTCTATTCTAAATCATGAAGCCTAATCATTCCCCACAAAAATTTCTTGAAATGTCGCATATTACTCGGTTTTTATAGCACGTACTTCAAACCTTCAAGATTAGGGTTTTCAAATTATGGTTTCAATTTTAAGCACTCTCTTACTATATTATACACTCCTTTTCTTTGACTTTCTATTATAAATGATCGAGCCTGATCAATCCTGACAAAAATTTTGACAAATGTCGAGCGGTACTCGGATTTTTTTTGCACGTGCTTCAAACATCCCAGATTAGGGTTTCGATTATAAGCACTCTTTTGCTGTTTTATTTATGCACTCCGTTTCTTCGAAATTCTATTATAAATCATTATGCCTGATCATTCCCCACTAAAATTTTGAAAAACGTAGAATGTTACTCAGTTTATTTAGCACATGCTTCAAACGCCCTGGATTAGGGTTTCCAGATTAGGGTTTCAATTTTAAGCAATCGTCTACTGTTTTATACACTCCGTTTATTCGAAATTCTATTCTAAATCATGAAGCCTAATCATTCCCCACAAAAATTTCTTGAAATGTCGCATATTACTCGGTTTTTATAGCACGTACTTCAAACCTTCAAGATTAGGGTTTTCAAATTATGGTTTCAATTTTAAGCACTCTCTTACTATATTATACACTCCGTTTCTTTGACTTTCTATTATAAATGATCGAGCCTGATCAATCCTGACAAAAATTTTGACAAATGTCGAGCGGTACTCGGATTTTTTTTGCACGTGCTTCAAACATCCCAGATTAGGGTTTCGATTATAAGCACTCTTTTGCTGTTTTATTTATGCACTCCGTTTCTTCGAAATTCTATTAGAAATCATTATGCCTGATCATTCCCCACTAAAATTTTGAAAAACGTTGACTGTTACTCAGTTTATTTAGCACATGCTTCAAACGCCCTGGATTAGGGTTTCCAGATTAGGGTTTCAATTTTAAGCAATCGTCTACTGTTTTATACACTCCGTTTATTCGAAATTCTATTCTAAATCATGAAGCCTAATCATTCCCCACAAAAATTTCTTAAAATGTCGCATATTACTCGGTTTTTATAGCACGTACTTCAAACCTTCAAGATTAGGGTTTTCAAATTATGGTTTCAATTTTAAGCACTCTCTTACTATATTATACACTCCGTTTCTTTGACTTTCTATTATAAATGATCGAGCCTGATCAATCCTGACAAAAATTTTGACAAATGTCGAGCGGTACTCGGATTTTTTTTGCACGTGCTTCAAACATCCCAGATTAGGGTTTCGATTATAAGCACTCTTTTGCTGTTTTATTTATGCACTCCGTTTCTTCGAAATTCTATTATAAATCATTATGCCTGATCATTCCCCACTAAAATTTTGAAAAACGTAGACTGTTACTCAGTTTATTTAGCACATGCTTCAAACGCCCTGATTAGGGTTTCCAGATTAGGGTTTCAATTTTAAGCAATCGTTTACTGTTTTATACACTCCGTTTATTCGAAATTCTATTCTAAATCATGAAGCCTAATCATTCCCCACAAAAAATTTCTTAAAATGTCGCATATTACTCGGTTTTTATAGCACGTACTTCAAACCTTCAAGATTAGGGTTTTCAAATTATGGTTTCAATTTTAAGCACTCTCTTACTATATTATACACTCCGTTTCTTTGACTTTCTATTATAAATGATCGAGCCTGATCAATCCTGACAAAAATTTTGACAAATGTCGAGCGGTACTCGGATTTTTTTTGCACGTGCTTCAAACATCCCAGATTAGGGTTTCGATTATAAGCACTCTTTTGCTGTTTTATTTATGCACTCCGTTTCTTCGAAATTCTATTATAAATCATTATGCCTGATCATTCCCCACTAAAATTTTGAAAAACGTAGACTGTTACTCAGTTTATTTACCACATGCTTCAAACGCCCTGATTAGGGTTTCAATTTTAAGCAATCGTCTACTGTTTTATACACTCCGTTTATTCGAAATTCTATTCTAAATCATGAAGCCTAATCATTCCCCAGAAAAATTTCTTAAAATGTCGCATATTACTCGGTTTTTATAGCACGTACTTCAAACCTTCAAGATTAGGGTTTTCAAATTATGGTTTCAATTTTAAGCACTCTCTTACTATATTATACACTCCGTTTCTTTGACTTTCTATTATAAATGATCGAGCCTGATCAATCCTGACAAAAATTTTGACAAATGTCGAGCAGTACTCGGATTTTTTTTGCACGTGCTTCAAACATCCCAGATTAGGGTTTCGATTATAAGCACTCTTTTGCTGTTTTATTTATGCACTCCGTTTCTTCGAAATTCTATTATAAATCATTATGCCTGATCATTCCCCACTAAAATTTTGAAAAACGTAGACTGTTACTCAGTTTATTTAGCACATGCTTCAAACGCCCTGGATTAGGGTTTCCAGATTAGGGTTTCAATTTTAAGCAATCGTCTACTGTTTTATACACTCCGTTTATTCGAAATTCTATTCTAAATCATGAAGCCTAATCATTCCCCAGAAAAATTTCTTAAAATGTCGCATATTACTCGGTTTTTATAGCACGTACTTCAAACCTTCAAGATTAGGGTTTTCAAATTATGGTTTCAATTTTAAGCACTCTCTTACTATATTATACACTCCGTTTCTTTGACTTTCTATTATAAATGATCGAGCCTGATCAATCCTGACAAAAATTTTGACAAATGTCGAGCAGTACTCGGATTTTTTTTGCACGTGCTTCAAACATCCCAGATTAGGGTTTCGATTATAAGCACTCTTTTGCTGTTTTATTTATGCACTCCGTTTCTTCGAAATTCTATTATAAATCATTATGCCTGATCATTCCCCACTAAAATTTTGAAAAACGTAGACTGTTACTCAGTTTATTTACCACATGCTTCAAACGCCCTGATTAGGGTTTCCAGATTAGGGTTTCAATTTTAAGCAATCGTCTACTGTTTTATACACTCCGTTTATTCGAAATTCTATTCTAAATCATGAAGCCTAATCATTCCCCAGAAAAATTTCTTAAAATGTCGCATATTACTCGGTTTTTATAGCACGTACTTCAAACCTTCAAGATTAGGGTTTTCAAATTATGGTTTCAATTTTAAGCACTCTCTTACTATATTATACACTCCGTTTCTTTGACTTTCTATTATAAATGATCGAGCCTGATCAATCCTGACAAAAATTTTGACAAATGTCGAGCAGTACTCGGATTTTTTTTGCACGTGCTTCAAACATCCCAGATTAGGGTTTCGATTATAAGCACTCTTTTGCTGTTTTATTTATGCACTCCGTTTCTTCGAAATTCTATTATAAATCATTATGCCTGATCATTCCCCACTAAAATTTTGAAAAACGTAGACTGTTACTCAGTTTATTTACCACATGCTTCAAACGCCCTGGATTAGGGTTTCCAGATTAGGGTTTCAATTTTAAGCAATCGTCTACTGTTTTATACACTCCGTTTATTCGAAATTCTATTCTAAATCATGAAGCCTAATCATTCCCCAGAAAAATTTCTTGAAATGTCGCATATTACTCGGTTTTTATAGCACGTACTTCAAACCTTCAAGATTAGGGTTTTCAAATTATGGTTTCAATTTTAAGCACTCTCTTACTATATTATACACTCCGTTTCTTTGACTTTCTATTATAAATGATCGAGCCTGATCAATCCTGACAAAAATTTTGACAAATGTCGAGCGGTACTCGGATTTTTTTTGCACGTGCTTCAAACATCCCAGATTAGGGTTTCGATTATAAGCACTCTTTTGCTGTTTTATTTATGCACTCCGTTTCTTCGAAATTCTATTATAAATCATTATGCCTGATCATTCCCCACTAAAATTTTGAAAAACGTAGACTGTTACTCAGTTTATTTACCACATGCTTCAAACGCCCTGATTAGGGTTTCCAGATTAGGGTTTCAATTTTAAGCAATCGTCTACTGTTTTATACACTCCGTTTATTCGAAATTCTATTCTAAATCATGAAGCCTAATCATTCCCCACAAAAATTTCTTGAAATGTCGCATATTACTCGGTTTTTATAGCACGTACTTCAAACCTTCAAGATTAGGGTTTTCAAATTATGGTTTCAATTTTAAGCACTCTCTTACTATATTATACACTCCTTTTCTTTGACTTTCTATTATAAATGATCGAGCCTGATCAATCCTGACAAAAATTTTGACAAATGTCGAGCGGTACTCGGATTTTTTTTGCACGTGCTTCAAACATCCCAGATTAGGGTTTCGATTATAAGCACTCTTTTGCTGTTTTATTTATGCACTCCGTTTCTTCGAAATTCTATTATAAATCATTATGCCTGATCATTCCCCACTAAAATTTTGAAAAACGTAGAATGTTACTCAGTTTATTTAGCACATGCTTCAAACGCCCTGGATTAGGGTTTCCAGATTAGGGTTTCAATTTTAAGCAATCGTCTACTGTTTTATACACTCCGTTTATTCGAAATTCTATTCTAAATCATGAAGCCTAATCATTCCCCACAAAAATTTCTTGAAATGTCGCATATTACTCGGTTTTTATAGCACGTACTTCAAACCTTCAAGATTAGGGTTTTCAAATTATGGTTTCAATTTTAAGCACTCTCTTACTATATTATACACTCCGTTTCTTTGACTTTCTATTATAAATGATCGAGCCTGATCAATCCTGACAAAAATTTTGACAAATGTCGAGCGGTACTCGGATTTTTTTTGCACGTGCTTCAAACATCCCAGATTAGGGTTTCGATTATAAGCACTCTTTTGCTGTTTTATTTATGCACTCCGTTTCTTCGAAATTCTATTAGAAATCATTATGCCTGATCATTCCCCACTAAAATTTTGAAAAACGTTGACTGTTACTCAGTTTATTTAGCACATGCTTCAAACGCCCTGGATTAGGGTTTCCAGATTAGGGTTTCAATTTTAAGCAATCGTCTACTGTTTTATACACTCCGTTTATTCGAAATTCTATTCTAAATCATGAAGCCTAATCATTCCCCACAAAAATTTCTTAAAATGTCGCATATTACTCGGTTTTTATAGCACGTACTTCAAACCTTCAAGATTAGGGTTTTCAAATTATGGTTTCAATTTTAAGCACTCTCTTACTATATTATACACTCCGTTTCTTTGACTTTCTATTATAAATGATCGAGCCTGATCAATCCTGACAAAAATTTTGACAAATGTCGAGCGGTACTCGGATTTTTTTTGCACGTGCTTCAAACATCCCAGATTAGGGTTTCGATTATAAGCACTCTTTTGCTGTTTTATTTATGCACTCCGTTTCTTCGAAATTCTATTATAAATCATTATGCCTGATCATTCCCCACTAAAATTTTTAAAAACGTAGACTGTTACTCAGTTTATTTAGCACATGCTTCAAACGCCCTGATTAGGGTTTCCAGATTAGGGTTTCAATTTTAAGCAATCGTTTACTGTTTTATACACTCCGTTTATTCGAAATTCTATTCTAAATCATGAAGCCTAATCATTCCCCACAAAAAATTTCTTAAAATGTCGCATATTACTCGGTTTTTATAGCACGTACTTCAAACCTTCAAGATTAGGGTTTTCAAATTATGGTTTCAATTTTAAGCACTCTCTTACTATATTATACACTCCGTTTCTTTGACTTTCTATTATAAATGATCGAGCCTGATCAATCCTGACAAAAATTTTGACAAATGTCGAGCGGTACTCGGATTTTTTTTGCACGTGCTTCAAACATCCCAGATTAGGGTTTCGATTATAAGCACTCTTTTGCTGTTTTATTTATGCACTCCGTTTCTTCGAAATTCTATTATAAATCATTATGCCTGATCATTCCCCACTAAAATTTTGAAAAACGTAGACTGTTACTCAGTTTATTTACCACATGCTTCAAACGCCCTGATTAGGGTTTCCAGATTAGGGTTTCAATTTTAAGCAATCGTCTACTGTTTTATACACTCCGTTTATTCGAAATTCTATTCTAAATCATGAAGCCTAATCATTCCCCACAAAAATTTCTTAAAATGTCGCATATTACTCGGTTTTATAGCACGTACTTCAAACCTTCAAGATTAGGGTTTTCAAATTATGGTTTCAATTTTAACCACTCTCTTACTATATTATACAGTCCGTTTCTTTGACTTTCTATTATAAATGATCGAGCCTGATCAATCTTGATAAAAATTTTGACAAATGTCGAGCGGTACTCGGATTTTTTTTGCACGTGCTTCAAACATCCCAGATAAGGGTTTCGATTATAAGCACTCTTTTGCTGTTTTATTTATGCACTCCGTTTCTTCGAAATTCTATTATAAATCATTATGCCTGATCATTCCCCACTAAAATTTTGAAAAACGTAGACTGTTACTCAGTTTATTTAGCACATGCTTCAAACGCCCTGGATTAGGGTTTCCAGATTAGGGTTTCAATTTTAAGCATTCGTTTACTGTTTTATACACTCCGTTTATTCGAAATTCTATTCTAAATCATGAAGCCTAATCATTCCCCACAAAAATTTCTTAAAATGTCGCATATTACTCGGTTTTTATAGCACGTACTTCAAACCTTCAAGATTAGGGTTTTCAAATTATGGTTTCAATTTTAAGCACTCTCTTACTATATTATACACTCCGTTTCTTTGACTTTCTGTTATAAATGATCGAGCCTGATCAATCCTGACAAAAATTTTGACAAATGTCGAGCGGTACTCGGATTTTTTTTGCACGTGCTTCAAACATCCCAGATAAGGGTTTCGATTATAAGCACTCTTTTGCTGTTTTATTTATGCACTCCGTTTCTTCGAAATTCTATTATAAATCATTATGCCTGATCATTCCCCACTAAAATTTTGAAAAACGTAGACTGTTACTCAATTTATTTAGCACATGCTTCAAACGCCCTGATTAGGGTTTCCAGATTAGGGTTTCAATTTTAAGCAATCGTCTACTGTTTTATACACTCCGTTTATTCGAAATTCTATTCTAAATCATGAAGCCTAATCATTCCCCACAAAAATTTCTTGAAATGTCGCATATTACTCGGTTTTTATAGCACGTACTTCAAACCTTCAAGATTAGGGTTTTCAAATTATGGTTTCAATTTTAAGCACTCTCTTACTATATTATACACTCCGTTTCTTTGACTTTCTATTATAAATGATCGAGCCTGATCAATCCTGACAAAAATTTTGACAAATGTCGAGCGGTACTCGGATTTTTTTTGCACGTGCTTCAAACATCCCAGATTAGGGTTTCGATTATAAGCACTCTTTTGCTGTTTTATTTATGCACTCCGTTTCTTCGAAATTCTATTATAAATCATTATGCCTGATCATTCCCCACTAAAATTTTGAAAAACGTAGACTGTTACTCAGTTTATTTAGCACATGCTTCAAACGCCCTGGATTAGGGTTTCTAGATTAGGGTTTCAATTTTAAGCAATCGTTTACTGTTTTATACACTCCGTTTATTCGAAATTCTATTCTAAATCATGAAGCCTAATCATTCCCCAGAAAAATTTCTTAAAATGTCGCATATTACTCGGTTTTTATAGCACGTACTTCAAACCTTCAAGATTAGGGTTTTCAAATTATGGTTTCAATTTTAAGCACTCTCTTACTATATTATACACTCCGTTTCTTTGACTTTCTATTATAAATGATCGAGCCTGATCAATCCTGACAAAAATTTTGACAAATGTCGAGCAGTACTCGGATTTTTTTTGCACGTGCTTCAAACATCCCAGATTAGGGTTTCGATTATAAGCACTCTTTTGCTGTTTTATTTATGCACTCCGTTTCTTCGAAATTCTATTATAAATCATTATGCCTGATCATTCCCCACTAAAATTTTGAAAAACGTAGACTGTTACTCAGTTTATTTACCACATGCTTCAAACGCCCTGATTAGGGTTTCCAGATTAGGGTTTCAATTTTAAGCAATCGTTTACTGTTTTATACACTCCGTTTATTCGAAATTCTATTCTAAATCATGAAGCCTAATCATTCCCCACAAAAATTTCTTAAAATGTCGCATATTACTCGGTTTTTATAGCACGTACTTCAAACCATAAAGATTAGGGTTTTCAAATTATGGTTTCAATTTTAAGCACTCTCTTACTATATTATTCACTCCGTTTCTTTGACTTTCTATTATAAATGATCGAGCCTGATCAATATTGACAAAAATTTTGACAAATGTCGAGCGGTACTCGGATTTTTTTTGCACGTGCTTCAAACATCCCAGATTAGGGTTTCGATTATAAGCACTCTTTTGCTGTTTTATTTATGCACTCCGTTTCTTCGAAATTCTATTATAAATCATTATGCCTGATCATTCCCCACTAAAATTTTGAAAAACGTAGACTGTTACTCAGTTTATTTACCACATGCTTCAAACGCCCTGATTAGGGTTTCCAGATTAGGGTTTCAATTTAAGCAATCGTTTACTGTTTTATACACTTCGTTTATTCGAAATTCTATTCTAAATCATGAAGCCTAATCATTCCCCAGAAAAATTTCTTAAAATGTCGCATATTACTCGGTTTTTATAGCACGTACTTCAAACCTTCAAGATTAGGGTTTTCAAATTATGGTTTCAATTTTAAGCATTCTCTTACTATATTATACACTCCGTTTCTTTGACTTTCTATTATAAATGATCGAGCCTGATCAATCCTGACAAAAATTTTGACAAATGTCGAGCGGTACTCGGATTTTTTTTGCACGTGCTTCAAACATCCCAGATTAGGGTTTCGATTATAAGCACTCTTTTGCTGTTTTATTTTATGCACTTCGTTTCTTCGAAATTCTATTATAAATCATTATGCCTGATCATTCCCCACTAAAATTTTGAAAAACGTAGACTGTTACTCAGTTTATTTAGCACATGCTTCAAACGCCCTGGATTAGGGTTTCCAGATTAGGGTTTCAATTTTAAGCAATCGTTTACTGTTTTATACACTCCGTTTATTCGAAATTCTATTCTAAATCATGAAGCCTAATCATTCCCCACAAAAATTTCTTAAAATGTCGCATATTACTCGGTTTTATAGCACGTACTTCAAACCTTCAAGATTAGGGTTTTCAAATTATGGTTTCAATTTTAAGCACTCTCTTACTATATTATACACTCTGTTTCTTTGACTTTCTATTATAAATGATCGAGCCTGATCAATCCTGACAAAAATTTCGACAAATGTCGAGCGGTACTCGGATTTTTTTTGCACGTGCTTCAAACATCCCAGATTAGGGTTTCGATTATAAGCACTCTTTTGCTGTTTTATTTATGCACTCCGTTTCTTCGAAATTCTGATATAAATCATTATGCCTGATCATTCCCCACTAAAATTTTGAAAAACGTTGACTGTTACTCAGTTTATTTAGCACATGCTTCAAACGCCCTGGATTAGGGTTTCCAGATTAGGGTTTCAATTTTAAGCAATCGTTTACTGTTTTATACACTCCGTTTATTCGAAATTCTATTCTAAATCATGAAGCCTAATCATTCCCCACAAAAATTTCTTAAAATGTCGCATATTACTCGGTTTTTATAGCACGTACTTCAAACCTTCAAGATTAGGGTTTTCAAATTATGGTTTCAATTTTAACCACTCTCTTACTATATTATACAGTCCGTTTCGTTGACTTTCTATTATAAATGATCGAGCCTTATCAATCCTGACAAAAATTTTGACAAATGTCGAGCGGTACTCGGATTTTTTTTGCACGTGCTTCAAACATCCCAGATAAGGGTTTCGATTATAAGCACTCTTTTGCTGTTTTATTTATGCACTCCGTTTCTTCGAAATTCTATTATAAATCATTATGCCTGATCATTCCCCACTAAAATTTTGAAAAACGTAGACTGTTACTCAGTTTATTTAGCACATGCTTCAAACGCCCTGGATTAGGGTTTCCAGATTAAGGTTTCAATTTTAAGCAATCGTTTACTGTTTTATACACTCCGTTTATTCGAAATTCTATTCTAAATCATGAAGCCTAATCATTCCCCACAAAAATTTCTTAAAATGTCGCATATTACTCGGTTTTTATAGCACGTACTTCAAACCTTCAAGATTAGGGTTTTCAAATTATGGTTTCAATTTTAACCACTCTCTTAGTATATTATACACTCCGTTTCTTTGACTTTCTATTATAAATGATCGAGCCTGATCAATCCTGACAAAAATTTTGACAAATGTCGAGCGGTACTCGGATTTTTTTTGCACGTGCTTCAAACATCCCAGATTAGGGTTTCGATTATAAGCACTCTTTTGCTGTTTTATTTATGCACTCCGTTTCTTCGAAATTCTATTATAAATCATTATGCCTGATCATTCCCCACTAAAATTTTGAAAAACGTAGACTGTTACTCAGTTTATTTAGCACATGCTTCAAACGCCCTGGATTAGGGTTTCCAGATTAGGGTTTCAATTTTAAGCAATCGTTTACTGTTTTATACACTCCGTTTATTCGAAATTCTATTCTAAATCATGAAGCCTAATCATTCCCCTCAAAAATTTCTTAAAATGTCGCATATTACTCGGTTTTATAGCACGTACTTGAAACCTTCCAGATTAGGGTTTTCAAATTAAGGTTTCAATTTTAAACACTCTTTTAATATTTTATAAACTCCGTTTCTTTATCATTCTATTATAAATGATCGAGCCTGATGAATCCTGACAAAAAAATTTACAAATTTCGAGCGGTACTCGGTTTTTTTTTGCAGTGCTTCAAACATCCCAGATTAGGGTTTCGATTATAAGCACTCTTTTGCTGTTTTATTTATGCACTCCGTTTCTTCGAAATTCTATTATAAATCATTATGCCTGATAATTCCCCACTAAAATTTTGAAAAACGTAGACTGTTACTCCGTTTATTTAGCACATGCTTCAAACGCCCTGGATTAGGGTTTCCAGATTAGGGTTTCAATTTTAAGCAATCGTTTACTGTTTTATACACTCCGTTTATTCGAAATTCTATTCTAAATCATGAAGCCTAATCATTCCCCACAAAAATTTCTTAAAATGTCGCATATTACTCGGTTTTTATAGCACGTACTTCAAACCTTCAAGATTAGGGTTTACAAATTATGGTTTCAATTTTAAGCACTCTCTTACTTTATTATACACTCCGTTTCTTTGACTTTCTATTATAAATGATCGAGCCTGATCAATCCTGACAAAAATTTTGACAAATGTCGAGCGGTGCTCGGATTTTTTTTGCACGTGCTTCAAACATCCCAGATTAGGGTTTCGATTATAAGCACTCTTTTGCTGTTTTATTTATGCACTCCGTTTCTTCGAAATTCTATTATAAATCATTATGCCTGATCATTCCCCACTAAAATTTTGAAAAACGTAGACTGTTACTCAGTTTATTTAGCACATGCTTCAAACGCCCTGATTAGGGTTTCCAGATTAGGGTTTCAATTTTAAGCAATCGTTTACTGTTTTATACACTCCGTTTATTCGAAATTCTATTCTAAATCATGAAGCATAATCATTCCCCACAAAAATTTCTTAAAATGTCGCATATTACTCGGTTTTTATAGCACGTACTTCAAACCTTCCAGATTAGGGTTTTCAAATTATGGTTTCAATTTTAAGCACTCTCTTACTATATTATACACACCGTTTCTTTGACTTTCTATTATAAATGATCGAGCCTGATCAATCCTGACAAAAATTTTGACAAATGTCGAGCGGTACTCGGATTTATTTTGCACGTGCTTCAAACATCCCAGATTAGGGTTTCGATTATAAGCACTCTTTTGCTGTTTTATTTATGCACTCCGTTTCTTCGAAATTCTATTATAAATCATTATGCCTGATCATTCCCCACTAAAATTTTGAAAAACGTAGACTGTTACTCAGTTTATTTAGCACATGCTTCAAACGCCCTGGATTAGGGTTTCCAGATTAGGGTTTCAATTTTAAGCAATCGTTTACTGTTTTATACACTCCGTTTATTCGAAATTCTATTCTAAATCATGAAGCCTAATCATTCCCCACAAAAATTTCTTAAAATGTCGCATATTACTCGGTTTTATAGCACGTACTTCAAACCTTCCAGATTAGGGTTTTCAAATTAAGGTTTCAATTTTAAACACTCTTTTACTATTTTATAAACTCCGTTTCTTTGACATTCTATTATAAATGATCGAGCCTGATCAATCCTGACAAAAATTTTGACAAATGTCGAGCGGTACTCGGATTTATTTTGCACGTGCTTCAAACATCCCAGATTAGGGTTTCGATTATAAGCACTCTTTTGCTGTTTTATTTATGCACTCCGTTTCTTCGAAATTCTATTATAAATCATTATGCCTGATCATTCCCCACTAAAATTTTGAAAAACGTAGACTGTTACTCAGTTTATTTAGCACATGCTTCAAACGCCCTGGATTAGGGTTTCCAGATTAGGGTTTCAATTTTAAGCAATCGTTTACTGTTTTATACACTCCGTTTATTCGAAATTCTATTCTAAATCATGAAGCCTAATCATTCCCCACAAAAATTTCTTAAAATGTCGCATATTACTCGGTTTTATAGCACGTACTTCAAACCTTCCAGATTAGGGTTTTCAAATTAAGGTTTCAATTTTAAACACTCTTTTAATATTTTATAAACTCCGTTTCTTTATCATTCTATTATAAATGATCGAGCCTGATGAATCCTGACAAAAAAATTTACAAATTTCGAGCGGTACTCGGTTTTTTTTTGCAGTGCTTCAAACATCCCAGATTAGGGTTTCGATTATAAGCACTCTTTTGCTGTTTTATTTATGCACTCCGTTTCTTCGAAATTCTATTATAAATCATTATGCCTGATAATTCCCCACTAAAATTTTGAAAAACGTAGACTGTTACTCCGTTTATTTAGCACATGCTTCAAACGCCCTGGATTAGGGTTTCCAGATTAGGGTTTCAATTTTAAGCAATCGTTTACTGTTTTATACACTCCGTTTATTCGAAATTCTATTCTAAATCATGAAGCCTAATCATTCCCCACAAAAATTTCTTAAAATGTCGCATATTACTCGGTTTTATAGCACGTACTTCAAACCTTCCAGATTAGGGTTTTCAAATTAAGGTTTCAATTTTAAACACTCTTTTAATATTTTATAAACTCCGTTTCTTTATCATTCTATTATAAATGATCGAGCCTGATGAATCCTGACAAAAAAATTTACAAATTTCGAGCGGTACTCGGTTTTTTTTTGCAGTGCTTCAAACATCCCAGATTAGGGTTTCGATTATAAGCACTCTTTTGCTGTTTTATTTATGCACTCCGTTTCTTCGAAATTCTATTATAAATCATTATGCCTGATAATTCCCCACTAAAATTTTGAAAAACGTAGACTGTTACTCCGTTTATTTAGCACATGCTTCAAACGCCCTGGATTAGGGTTTCCAGATTAGGGTTTCAATTTTAAGCAATCGTTTACTGTTTTATACACTCCGTTTATTCGAAATTCTATTCTAAATCATGAAGCCTAATCATTCCCCACAAAAATTTCTTAAAATGTCGCATATTACTCGGTTTTTATAGCACGTACTTCAAACCTTCAAGATTAGGGTTTACAAATTATGGTTTCAATTTTAAGCACTCTCTTACTTTATTATACACTCCGTTTCTTTGACTTTCTATTATAAATGATCGAGCCTGATCAATCCTGACAAAAATTTTGACAAATGTCGAGCGGTGCTCGGATTTTTTTTGCACGTGCTTCAAACATCCCAGATTAGGGTTTCGATTATAAGCACTCTTTTGCTGTTTTATTTATGCACTCCGTTTCTTCGAAATTCTATTATAAATCATTATGCCTGATCATTCCCCACTAAAATTTTGAAAAACGTAGACTGTTACTCAGTTTATTTAGCACATGCTTCAAACGCCCTGGATTAGGGTTTCCAGATTAGGGTTTCAATTTTAAGCAATCGTTTACTGTTTTATACACTCCGTTTATTCGAAATTCTATTCTAAATCATGAAGCATAATCATTCCCCACAAAAATTTCTTAAAATGTCGCATATTACTCGGTTTTTATAGCACGTACTTCAAACCTTCCAGATTAGGGTTTTCAAATTATGGTTTCAATTTTAAGCACTCTCTTACTATATTATACACACCGTTTCTTTGACTTTCTATTATAAATGATCGAGCCTGATCAATCCTGACAAAAATTTTGACAAATGTCGAGCGGTACTCGGATTTATTTTGCACGTGCTTCAAACATCCCAGATTAGGGTTTCGATTATAAGCACTCTTTTGCTGTTTTATTTATGCACTCCGTTTCTTCGAAATTCTATTATAAATCATTATGCCTGATCATTCCCCACTAAAATTTTGAAAAACGTAGACTGTTACTCAGTTTATTTAGCACATGCTTCAAACGCCCTGGATTAGGGTTTCCAGATTAGGGTTTCAATTTTAAGCAATCGTTTACTGTTTTATACACTCCGTTTATTCGAAATTCTATTCTAAATCATGAAGCCTAATCATTCCCCACAAAAATTTCTTAAAATGTCGCATATTACTCGGTTTTATAGCACGTACTTCAAACCTTCCAGATTAGGGTTTTCAAATTAAGGTTTCAATTTTAAACACTCTTTTAATATTTTATAAACTCCGTTTCTTTATCATTCTATTATAAATGATCGAGCCTGATGAATCCTGACAAAAAAATTTACAAATTTCGAGCGGTACTCGGTTTTTTTTTGCAGTGCTTCAAACATCCCAGATTAGGGTTTCGATTATAAGCACTCTTTTGCTGTTTTATTTATGCACTCCGTTTCTTCGAAATTCTATTATAAATCATTATGCCTGATAATTCCCCACTAAAATTTTGAAAAACGTAGACTGTTACTCCGTTTATTTAGCACATGCTTCAAACGCCCTGGATTAGGGTTTCCAGATTAGGGTTTCAATTTTAAGCAATCGTTTACTGTTTTATACACTCCGTTTATTCGAAATTCTATTCTAAATCATGAAGCCTAATCATTCCCCACAAAAATTTCTTAAAATGTCGCATATTACTCGGTTTTATAGCACGTACTTCAAACCTTCCAGATTAGGGTTTTCAAATTAAGGTTTCAATTTTAAACACTCTTTTAATATTTTATAAACTCCGTTTCTTTATCATTCTATTATAAATGATCGAGCCTGATGAATCCTGACAAAAAAATTTACAAATTTCGAGCGGTACTCGGTTTTTTTTTGCAGTGCTTCAAACATCCCAGATTAGGGTTTCGATTATAAGCACTCTTTTGCTGTTTTATTTATGCACTCCGTTTCTTCGAAATTCTATTATAAATCATTATGCCTGATCATTCCCCACTAAAATTTTGAAAAACGTAGACTGTTACTCAGTTTATTTAGCACATGCTTCAAACGCCCTGGATTAGGGTTTCCAGATTAGGGTTTCAATTTTAAGCAATCGTTTACTGTTTTATACACTCCGTTTATTCGAAATTCTATTCTAAATCATGAAGCCTAATCATTCCCCACAAAAATTTCTTAAAATGTCGCATATTACTCGGTTTTATAGCACGTACTTCAAACCTTCCAGATTAGGGTTTTCAAATTAAGGTTTCAATTTTAAACACTCTTTTAATATTTTATAAACTCCGTTTCTTTATCATTCTATTATAAATGATCGAGCCTGATGAATCCTGACAAAAAAATTTACAAATTTCGAGCGGTACTCGGTTTTTTTTTGCAGTGCTTCAAACATCCCAGATTAGGGTTTCGATTATAAGCACTCTTTTGCTGTTTTATTTATGCACTCCGTTTCTTCGAAATTCTATTATAAATCATTATGCCTGATCATTCCCCACTAAAATTTTGAAAAACGTAGACTGTTACTCAGTTTATTTAGCACATGCTTCAAACGCCCTGGATTAGGGTTTCCAGATTAGGGTTTCAATTTTAAGCAATCGTTTACTGTTTTATACACTCCGTTTATTCGAAATTCTATTCTAAATCATGAAGCCTAATCATTCCCCACAAAAATTTCTTAAAATGTCGCATATTACTCGGTTTTATAGCACGTACTTCAAACCTTCCAGATTAGGGTTTTCAAATTAAGGTTTCAATTTTAAACACTCTTTTAATATTTTATAAACTCCGTTTCTTTATCATTCTATTATAAATGATCGAGCCTGATGAATCCTGACAAAAAAATTTACAAATTTCGAGCGGTACTCGGTTTTTTTTTGCAGTGCTTCAAACATCCCAGATTAGGGTTTCGATTATAAGCACTCTTTTGCTGTTTTATTTATGCACTCCGTTTCTTCGAAATTCTATTATAAATCATTATGCCTGATAATTCCCCACTAAAATTTTGAAAAACGTAGACTGTTACTCCGTTTATTTAGCACATGCTTCAAACGCCCTGGATTAGGGTTTCCAGATTAGGGTTTCAATTTTAAGCAATCGTTTACTGTTTTATACACTCCGTTTATTCGAAATTCTATTCTAAATCATGAAGCCTAATCATTCCCCACAAAAATTTCTTAAAATGTCGCATATTACTCGGTTTTTATAGCACGTACTTCAAACCTTCAAGATTAGGGTTTACAAATTATGGTTTCAATTTTAAGCACTCTCTTACTTTATTATACACTCCGTTTCTTTGACTTTCTATTATAAATGATCGAGCCTGATCAATCCTGACAAAAATTTTGACAAATGTCGAGCGGTGCTCGGATTTTTTTTGCACGTGCTTCAAACATCCCAGATTAGGGTTTCGATTATAAGCACTCTTTTGCTGTTTTATTTATGCACTCCGTTTCTTCGAAATTCTATTATAAATCATTATGCCTGATCATTCCCCACTAAAATTTTGAAAAACGTAGACTGTTACTCAGTTTATTTAGCACATGCTTCAAACGCCCTGGATTAGGGTTTCCAGATTAGGGTTTCAATTTTAAGCAATCGTTTACTGTTTTATACACTCCGTTTATTCGAAATTCTATTCTAAATCATGAAGCATAATCATTCCCCACAAAAATTTCTTAAAATGTCGCATATTACTCGGTTTTTATAGCACGTACTTCAAACCTTCCAGATTAGGGTTTTCAAATTATGGTTTCAATTTTAAGCACTCTCTTACTATATTATACACACCGTTTCTTTGACTTTCTATTATAAATGATCGAGCCTGATCAATCCTGACAAAAATTTTGACAAATGTCGAGCGGTACTCGGATTTATTTTGCACGTGCTTCAAACATCCCAGATTAGGGTTTCGATTATAAGCACTCTTTTGCTGTTTTATTTATGCACTCCGTTTCTTCGAAATTCTATTATAAATCATTATGCCTGATCATTCCCCACTAAAATTTTGAAAAACGTAGACTGTTACTCAGTTTATTTAGCACATGCTTCAAACGCCCTGGATTAGGGTTTCCAGATTAGGGTTTCAATTTTAAGCAATCGTTTACTGTTTTATACACTCCGTTTATTCGAAATTCTATTCTAAATCATGAAGCCTAATCATTCCCCACAAAAATTTCTTAAAATGTCGCATATTACTCGGTTTTATAGCACGTACTTCAAACCTTCCAGATTAGGGTTTTCAAATTAAGGTTTCAATTTTAAACACTCTTTTACTATTTTATAAACTCCGTTTCTTTGACATTCTATTATAAATGATCGAGCCTGATGAATCCTGACAAAAAAATTTACAAATTTCGAGCGGTACTCGGTTTTTTTTTGCAGTGCTTCAAACATCCCAGATTAGGGTTTCGATTATAAGCACTCTTTTGCTGTTTTATTTATGCACTCCGTTTCTTCGAAATTCTATTATAAATCATTATGCCTGATCATTCCCCACTAAAATTTTGAAAAACGTAGACTGTTACTCAGTTTATTTAGCACATGCTTCAAACGCCCTGGATTAGGGTTTCCAGATTAGGGTTTCAATTTTAAGCAATCGTTTACTGTTTTATACACTCCGTTTATTCGAAATTCTATTCTAAATCATGAAGCATAATCATTCCCCACAAAAATTTCTTAAAATGTCGCATATTACTCGGTTTTTATAGCACGTGCTTCAAACCTTCCAGATTAGGGTTTTCAAATTATGGTTTCAATTTTAAGCACTCTCTTACTATATTATACACACCGTTTCTTTGACTTTCTATTATAAATGATCGAGCCTGATCAATCCTGACAAAAATTTTGACAAATGTCGAGCGGTACTCGGATTTATTTTGCACGTGCTTCAAACATCCCAGATTAGGGTTTCGATTATAAGCACTCTTTTGCTGTTTTATTTATGCACTCCGTTTCTTCGAAATTCTATTATAAATCATTATGCCTGATCATTCCCCACTAAAATTTTGAAAAACGTAGACTGTTACTCAGTTTATTTAGCACATGCTTCAAACGCCCTGGATTAGGGTTTCCAGATTAGGGTTTCAATTTTAAGCAATCGTTTACTGTTTTATACACTCCGTTTATTCGAAATTCTATTCTAAATCATGAAGCCTAATCATTCCCCACAAAAATTTCTTAAAATGTCGCATATTACTCGGTTTTATAGCACGTACTTCAAACCTTCCAGATTAGGGTTTTCAAATTAAGGTTTCAATTTTAAACACTCTTTTAATATTTTATAAACTCCGTTTCTTTATCATTCTATTATAAATGATCGAGCCTGATGAATCCTGACAAAAAAATTTACAAATTTCGAGCGGTACTCGGTTTTTTTTTGCAGTGCTTCAAACATCCCAGATTAGGGTTTCGATTATAAGCACTCTTTTGCTGTTTTATTTATGCACTCCGTTTCTTCGAAATTCTATTATAAATCATTATGCCTGATAATTCCCCACTAAAATTTTGAAAAACGTAGACTGTTACTCCGTTTATTTAGCACATGCTTCAAACGCCCTGGATTAGGGTTTCCAGATTAGGGTTTCAATTTTAAGCAATCGTTTACTGTTTTATACACTCCGTTTATTCGAAATTCTATTCTAAATCATGAAGCCTAATCATTCCCCACAAAAATTTCTTAAAATGTCGCATATTACTCGGTTTTTATAGCACGTACTTCAAACCTTCCAGATTAGGGTTTTCAAATTATGGTTTCAATTTTAAGCACTCTCTTACTATATTATACACACCGTTTCTTTGACTTTCTATTATAAATGATCGAGCCTGATCAATCCTGACAAAAATTTTGACAAATGTCGAGCGGTACTCGGATTTATTTTGCACGTGCTTCAAACATCCCAGATTAGGGTTTCGATTATAAGCACTCTTTTGCTGTTTTATTTATGCACTCCGTTTCTTCGAAATTCTATTATAAATCATTATGCCTGATCATTCCCCACTAAAATTTTGAAAAACGTAGACTGTTACTCAGTTTATTTAGCACATGCTTCAAACGCCCTGGATTAGGGTTTCCAGATTAGGGTTTCAATTTTAAGCAATCGTTTACTGTTTTATACACTCCGTTTATTCGAAATTCTATTCTAAATCATGAAGCATAATCATTCCCCACAAAAATTTCTTAAAATGTCGCATATTACTCGGTTTTTATAGCACGTACTTCAAACCTTCCAGATTAGGGTTTTCAAATTATGGTTTCAATTTTAAGCACTCTCTTACTATATTATACACACCGTTTCTTTGACTTTCTATTATAAATGATCGAGCCTGATCAATCCTGACAAAAATTTTGACAAATGTCGAGCGGTACTCGGATTTATTTTGCACGTGCTTCAAACATCCCAGATTAGGGTTTCGATTATAAGCACTCTTTTGCTGTTTTATTTATGCACTCCGTTTCTTCGAAATTCTATTATAAATCATTATGCCTGATCATTCCCCACTAAAATTTTGAAAAACGTAGACTGTTACTCAGTTTATTTAGCACATGCTTCAAACGCCCTGGATTAGGGTTTCCAGATTAGGGTTTCAATTTTAAGCAATCGTTTACTGTTTTATACACTCCGTTTATTCGAAATTCTATTCTAAATCATGAAGCCTAATCATTCCCCACAAAAATTTCTTAAAATGTCGCATATTACTCGGTTTTATAGCACGTACTTCAAACCTTCCAGATTAGGGTTTTCAAATTAAGGTTTCAATTTTAAACACTCTTTTACTATTTTATAAACTCCGTTTCTTTGACATTCTATTATAAATGATCGAGCCTGATGAATCCTGACAAAAAAATTTACAAATTTCGAGCGGTACTCGGTTTTTTTTTGCAGTGCTTCAAACATCCCAGATTAGGGTTTCGATTATAAGCACTCTTTTGCTGTTTTATTTATGCACTCCGTTTCTTCGAAATTCTATTATAAATCATTATGCCTGATCATTCCCCACTAAAATTTTGAAAAACGTAGACTGTTACTCAGTTTATTTAGCACATGCTTCAAACGCCCTGGATTAGGGTTTCCAGATTAGGGTTTCAATTTTAAGCAATCGTTTACTGTTTTATACACTCCGTTTATTCGAAATTCTATTCTAAATCATGAAGCCTAATCATTCCCCACAAAAATTTCTTAAAATGTCGCATATTACTCGGTTTTATAGCACGTACTTCAAACCTTCCAGATTAGGGTTTTCAAATTAAGGTTTCAATTTTAAACACTCTTTTAATATTTTATAAACTCCGTTTCTTTATCATTCTATTATAAATGATCGAGCCTGATGAATCCTGACAAAAAAATTTACAAATTTCGAGCGGTACTCGGTTTTTTTTTGCAGTGCTTCAAACATCCCAGATTAGGGTTTCGATTATAAGCACTCTTTTGCTGTTTTATTTATGCACTCCGTTTCTTCGAAATTCTATTATAAATCATTATGCCTGATAATTCCCCACTAAAATTTTGAAAAACGTAGACTGTTACTCCGTTTATTTAGCACATGCTTCAAACGCCCTGGATTAGGGTTTCCAGATTAGGGTTTCAATTTTAAGCAATCGTTTACTGTTTTATACACTCCGTTTATTCGAAATTCTATTCTAAATCATGAAGCCTAATCATTCCCCACAAAAATTTCTTAAAATGTCGCATATTACTCGGTTTTTATAGCACGTACTTCAAACCTTCAAGATTAGGGTTTACAAATTATGGTTTCAATTTTAAGCACTCTCTTACTTTATTATACACTCCGTTTCTTTGACTTTCTATTATACATGATCGAGCCTGATCAATCCTGACAAAAATTTTGACAAATGTCGAGCGGTGCTCGGATTTTTTTTGCACGTGCTTCAAACATCCCAGATTAGGGTTTCGATTATAAGCACTCTTTTGCTGTTTTATTTATGCACTCCGTTTCTTCGAAATTCTATTATAAATCATTATGCCTGATCATTCCCCACTAAAATTTTGAAAAACGTAGACTGTTACTCAGTTTATTTAGCACATGCTTCAAACGCCCTGGATTAGGGTTTCCAGATTAGGGTTTCAATTTTAAGCAATCGTTTACTGTTTTATACACTCCGTTTATTCGAAATTCTATTCTAAATCATGAAGCCTAATCATTCCCCACAAAAATTTCTTAAAATGTCGCATATTACTCGGTTTTATAGCACGTACTTCAAACCTTCCAGATTAGGGTTTTCAAATTAAGGTTTCAATTTTAAACACTCTTTTACTATTTTATAAACTCCGTTTCTTTGACATTCTATTATAAATGATCGAGCCTGATGAATCCTGACAAAAAAATTTACAAATTTCGAGCGGTACTCGGTTTTTTTTTGCAGTGCTTCAAACATCCCAGATTAGGGTTTCGATTATAAGCACTCTTTTGCTGTTTTATTTATGCACTCCGTTTCTTCGAAATTCTATTATAAATCATTATGCCTGATCATTCCCCACTAAAATTTTGAAAAACGTAGACTGTTACTCAGTTTATTTAGCACATGCTTCAAACGCCCTGGATTAGGGTTTCCAGATTAGGGTTTCAATTTTAAGCAATCGTTTACTGTTTTATACACTCCGTTTATTCGAAATTCTATTCTAAATCATGAAGCCTAATCATTCCCCACAAAAATTTCTTAAAATGTCGCATATTACTCGGTTTTATAGCACGTACTTCAAACCTTCCAGATTAGGGTTTTCAAATTAAGGTTTCAATTTTAAACACTCTTTTAATATTTTATAAACTCCGTTTCTTTATCATTCTATTATAAATGATCGAGCCTGATGAATCCTGACAAAAAAATTTACAAATTTCGAGCGGTACTCGGTTTTTTTTTGCAGTGCTTCAAACATCCCAGATTAGGGTTTCGATTATAAGCACTCTTTTGCTGTTTTATTTATGCACTCCGTTTCTTCGAAATTCTATTATAAATCATTATGCCTGATAATTCCCCACTAAAATTTTGAAAAACGTAGACTGTTACTCCGTTTATTTAGCACATGCTTCAAACGCCCTGGATTAGGGTTTCCAGATTAGGGTTTCAATTTTAAGCAATCGTTTACTGTTTTATACACTCCGTTTATTCGAAATTCTATTCTAAATCATGAAGCCTAATCATTCCCCACAAAAATTTCTTAAAATGTCGCATATTACTCGGTTTTTATAGCACGTACTTCAAACCTTCAAGATTAGGGTTTACAAATTATGGTTTCAATTTTAAGCACTCTCTTACTTTATTATACACTCCGTTTCTTTGACTTTCTATTATAAATGATCGAGCCTGATCAATCCTGACAAAAATTTTGACAAATGTCGAGCGGTGCTCGGATTTTTTTTGCACGTGCTTCAAACATCCCAGATTAGGGTTTCGATTATAAGCACTCTTTTGCTGTTTTATTTATGCACTCCGTTTCTTCGAAATTCTATTATAAATCATTATGCCTGATCATTCCCCACTAAAATTTTGAAAAACGTAGACTGTTACTCAGTTTATTTAGCACATGCTTCAAACGCCCTGGATTAGGGTTTCCAGATTAGGGTTTCAATTTTAAGCAATCGTTTACTGTTTTATACACTCCGTTTATTCGAAATTCTATTCTAAATCATGAAGCCTAATCATTCCCCACAAAAATTTCTTAAAATGTCGCATATTACTCGGTTTTATAGCACGTACTTCAAACCTTCCAGATTAGGGTTTTCAAATTAAGGTTTCAATTTTAAACACTCTTTTACTATTTTATAAACTCCGTTTCTTTGACATTCTATTATAAATGATCGAGCCTGATGAATCCTGACAAAAAAATTTACAAATTTCGAGCGGTACTCGGTTTTTTTTTGCAGTGCTTCAAACATCCCAGATTAGGGTTTCGATTATAAGCACTCTTTTGCTGTTTTATTTATGCACTCCGTTTCTTCGAAATTCTATTATAAATCATTATGCCTGATCATTCCCCACTAAAATTTTGAAAAACGTAGACTGTTACTCAGTTTATTTAGCACATGCTTCAAACGCCCTGGATTAGGGTTTCCAGATTAGGGTTTCAATTTTAAGCAATCGTTTACTGTTTTATACACTCCGTTTATTCGAAATTCTATTCTAAATCATGAAGCCTAATCATTCCCCACAAAAATTTCTTAAAATGTCGCATATTACTCGGTTTTATAGCACGTACTTCAAACCTTCCAGATTAGGGTTTTCAAATTAAGGTTTCAATTTTAAACACTCTTTTAATATTTTATAAACTCCGTTTCTTTATCATTCTATTATAAATGATCGAGCCTGATGAATCCTGACAAAAAAATTTACAAATTTCGAGCGGTACTCGGTTTTTTTTGCAGTGCTTCAAACATCCCAGATTAGGGTTTCGATTATAAGCACTCTTTTGCTGTTTTATTTATGCACTCCGTTTCTTCGAAATTCTATTATAAATCATTATGCCTGATAATTCCCCACTAAAATTTTGAAAAACGTAGACTGTTACTCCGTTTATTTAGCACATGCTTCAAACGCCCTGGATTAGGGTTTCCAGATTAGGGTTTCAATTTTAAGCAATCGTTTACTGTTTTATACACTCCGTTTATTCGAAATTCTATTCTAAATCATGAAGCCTAATCATTCCCCACAAAAATTTCTTAAAATGTCGCATATTACTCGGTTTTTATAGCACGTACTTCAAACCTTCAAGATTAGGGTTTACAAATTATGGTTTCAATTTTAAGCACTCTCTTACTTTATTATACACTCCGTTTCTTTGACTTTCTATTATAAATGATCGAGCCTGATCAATCCTGACAAAAATTTTGACAAATGTCGAGCGGTGCTCGGATTTTTTTTGCACGTGCTTCAAACATCCCAGATTAGGGTTTCGATTATAAGCACTCTTTTGCTGTTTTATTTATGCACTCCGTTTCTTCGAAATTCTATTATAAATCATTATGCCTGATCATTCCCCACTAAAATTTTGAAAAACGTAGACTGTTACTCAGTTTATTTAGCACATGCTTCAAACGCCCTTGATTAGGGTTTCCAGATTAGGGTTTCAATTTTAAGCAATCGTTTGCTGTTTTATACACTCCGTTTATTCGAAATTCTATTCTAAATCATGAAGCATAATCATTCCCCACAAAAATTTCTTAAAATGTCGCATATTACTCGGTTTTTATAGCACGTACTTCAAACCTTCCAGATTAGGGTTTTCAAATTATGGTTTCAATTTTAAGCACTCTCTTACTATATTATACACACCGTTTCTTTGACTTTCTATTATAAATGATCGAGCCTGATCAATCCTGACAAAAATTTTGACAAATGTCGAGCGGTACTCGGTTTTTTTTTGCAGTGCTTCAAACATCCCAGATTAGGGTTTCGATTATAAGCACTCTTTTGCTGTTTTATTTATGCACTCCGTTTCTTCGAAATTCTATTATAAATCATTATGCCTGATCATTCCCCACTAAAATTTTGAAAAACGTAGACTGTTACTCAGTTTATTTAGCACATGCTTCAAACGCCCTGGATTAGGGTTTCCAGATTAGGGTTTCAATTTTAAGCAATCGTTTACTGTTTTATACACTCCGTTTATTCGAAATTCTATTCTAAATCATGAAGCCTAATCATTCCCCACAAAAATTTCTTAAAATGTCGCATATTACTCGGTTTTATAGCACGTACTTCAAACCTTCCAGATTAGGGTTTTCAAATTAAGGTTTCAATTTTAAACACTCTTTTAATATTTTATAAACTCCGTTTCTTTATCATTCTATTATAAATGATCGAGCCTGATGAATCCTGACAAAAAAATTTACAAATTTCGAGCGGTACTCGGTTTTTTTTTGCAGTGCTTCAAACATCCCAGATTAGGGTTTCGATTATAAGCACTCTTTTGCTGTTTTATTTATGCACTCCGTTTCTTCGAAATTCTATTATAAATCATTATGCCTGATAATTCCCCACTAAAATTTTGAAAAACGTAGACTGTTACTCCGTTTATTTAGCACATGCTTCAAACGCCCTGGATTAGGGTTTCCAGATTAGGGTTTCAATTTTAAGCAATCGTTTACTGTTTTATACACTCCGTTTATTCGAAATTCTATTCTAAATCATGAAGCCTAATCATTCCCCACAAAAATTTCTTAAAATGTCGCATATTACTCGGTTTTTATAGCACGTACTTCAAACCTTCAAGATTAGGGTTTACAAATTATGGTTTCAATTTTAAGCACTCTCTTACTTTATTATACACTCCGTTTCTTTGACTTTCTATTATAAATGATCGAGCCTGATCAATCCTGACAAAAATTTTGACAAATGTCGAGCGGTGCTCGGATTTTTTTTGCACGTGCTTCAAACATCCCAGATTAGGGTTTCGATTATAAGCACTCTTTTGCTGTTTTATTTATGCACTCCGTTTCTTCGAAATTCTATTATAAATCATTATGCCTGATCATTCCCCACTAAAATTTTGAAAAACGTAGACTGTTACTCAGTTTATTTAGCACATGCTTCAAACGCCCTGGATTAGGGTTTCCAGATTAGGGTTTCAATTTTAAGCAATCGTTTGCTGTTTTATACACTCCGTTTATTCGAAATTCTATTCTAAATCATGAAGCATAATCATTCCCCACAAAAATTTCTTAAAATGTCGCATATTACTCGGTTTTTATAGCACGTACTTCAAACCTTCCAGATTAGGGTTTTCAAATTATGGTTTCAATTTTAAGCACTCTCTTACTATATTATACCCACCGTTTCTTTGACTTTCTATTATAAATGATCGAGCCTGATCAATCCTGACAAAAATTTTGACAAATGTCGAGCGGTACTCGGATTTTTTTTGCACGTGCTTCAAACATCCCAGATTAGGGTTTCGATTATAAGCACTCTTTTGCTGTTTTATTTATGCACTCCGTTTCTTCGAAATTCTATTATAAATCATTATGCCTGATCATTCCCCACTAAAATTTTGAAAAACGTAGACTGTTACTCAGTTTATTTAGCACATGCTTCAAACGCCCTGGATTAGGGTTTCCAGATTAGGGTTTCAATTTTAAGCAATCGTTTACTGTTTTATACACTCCGTTTATTCGAAATTCTATTCTAAATCATGAAGCCTAATCATTCCCCACAAAAATTTCTTAAAATGTCGCATATTACTCGGTTTTATAGCACGTACTTCAAACCTTCCAGATTAGGGTTTTCAAATTAAGGTTTCAATTTTAAACACTCTTTTAATATTTTATAAACTCCGTTTCTTTATCATTCTATTATAAATGATCGAGCCTGATGAATCCTGACAAAAAAATTTACAAATTTCGAGCGGTACTCGGTTTTTTTTTGCAGTGCTTCAAACATCCCAGATTAGGGTTTCGATTATAAGCACTCTTTTGCTGTTTTATTTATGCACTCCGTTTCTTCGAAATTCTATTATAAATCATTATGCCTGATAATTCCCCACTAAAATTTTGAAAAACGTAGACTGTTACTCCGTTTATTTAGCACATGCTTCAAACGCCCTGGATTAGGGTTTCCAGATTAGGGTTTCAATTTTAAGCAATCGTTTACTGTTTTATACACTCCGTTTATTCGAAATTCTATTCTAAATCATGAAGCCTAATCATTCCCCACAAAAATTTCTTAAAATGTCGCATATTACTCGGTTTTTATAGCACGTACTTCAAACCTTCAAGATTAGGGTTTACAAATTATGGTTTCAATTTTAAGCACTCTCTTACTTTATTATACACTCCGTTTCTTTGACTTTCTATTATAAATGATCGAGCCTGATCAATCCTGACAAAAATTTTGACAAATGTCGAGCGGTGCTCGGATTTTTTTTGCACGTGCTTCAAACATCCCAGATTAGGGTTTCGATTATAAGCACTCTTTTGCTGTTTTATTTATGCACTCCGTTTCTTCGAAATTCTATTATAAATCATTATGCCTGATCATTCCCCACTAAAATTTTGAAAAACGTAGACTGTTACTCAGTTTATTTAGCACATGCTTCAAACGCCCTGGATTAGGGTTTCCAGATTAGGGTTTCAATTTTAAGCAATCGTTTACTGTTTTATACACTCCGTTTATTCGAAATTCTATTCTAAATCATGAAGCCTAATCATTCCCCACAAAAATTTCTTAAAATGTCGCATATTACTCGGTTTTATAGCACGTACTTCAAACCTTCCAGATTAGGGTTTTCAAATTAAGGTTTCAATTTTAAACACTCTTTTACTATTTTATAAACTCCGTTTCTTTGACATTCTATTATAAATGATCGAGCCTGATGAATCCTGACAAAAAAATTTACAAATTTCGAGCGGTACTCGGTTTTTTTTTGCAGTGCTTCAAACATCCCAGATTAGGGTTTCGATTATAAGCACTCTTTTGCTGTTTTATTTATGCACTCCGTTTCTTCGAAATTCTATTATAAATCATTATGCCTGATCATTCCCCACTAAAATTTTGAAAAACGTAGACTGTTACTCAGTTTATTTAGCACATGCTTCAAACGCCCTGGATTAGGGTTTCCAGATTAGGGTTTCAATTTTAAGCAATCGTTTACTGTTTTATACACTCCGTTTATTCGAAATTCTATTCTAAATCATGAAGCCTAATCATTCCCCACAAAAATTTCTTAAAATGTCGCATATTACTCGGTTTTATAGCACGTACTTCAAACCTTCCAGATTAGGGTTTTCAAATTAAGGTTTCAATTTTAAACACTCTTTTAATATTTTATAAACTCCGTTTCTTTATCATTCTATTATAAATGATCGAGCCTGATGAATCCTGACAAAAAAATTTACAAATTTCGAGCGGTACTCGGTTTTTTTTTGCAGTGCTTCAAACATCCCAGATTAGGGTTTCGATTATAAGCACTCTTTTGCTGTTTTATTTATGCACTCCGTTTCTTCGAAATTCTATTATAAATCATTATGCCTGATAATTCCCCACTAAAATTTTGAAAAACGTAGACTGTTACTCCGTTTATTTAGCACATGCTTCAAACGCCCTGGATTAGGGTTTCCAGATTAGGGTTTCAATTTTAAGCAATCGTTTACTGTTTTATACACTCCGTTTATTCGAAATTCTATTCTAAATCATGAAGCCTAATCATTCCCCACAAAAATTTCTTAAAATGTCGCATATTACTCGGTTTTTATAGCACGTACTTCAAACCTTCAAGATTAGGGTTTACAAATTATGGTTTCAATTTTAAGCACTCTCTTACTTTATTATACACTCCGTTTCTTTGACTTTCTATTATAAATGATCGAGCCTGATCAATCCTGACAAAAATTTTGACAAATGTCGAGCGGTGCTCGGATTTTTTTTGCACGTGCTTCAAACATCCCAGATTAGGGTTTCGATTATAAGCACTCTTTTGCTGTTTTATTTATGCACTCCGTTTCTTCGAAATTCTATTATAAATCATTATGCCTGATCATTCCCCACTAAAATTTTGAAAAACGTAGACTGTTACTCAGTTTATTTAGCACATGCTTCAAACGCCCTGGATTAGGGTTTCCAGATTAGGGTTTCAATTTTAAGCAATCGTTTGCTGTTTTATACACTCCGTTTATTCGAAATTCTATTCTAAATCATGAAGCATAATCATTCCCCACAAAAATTTCTTAAAATGTCGCATATTACTCGGTTTTTATAGCACGTACTTCAAACCTTCCAGATTAGGGTTTTCAAATTATGGTTTCAATTTTAAGCACTCTCTTACTATATTATACACACCGTTTCTTTGACTTTCTATTATAAATGATCGAGCCTGATCAATCCTGACAAAAATTTTGACAAATGTCGAGCGGTACTCGGATTTTTTTTGCACGTGCTTCAAACATCCCAGATTAGGGTTTCGATTATAAGCACTCTTTTGCTGTTTTATTTATGCACTCCGTTTCTTCGAAATTCTATTATAAATCATTATGCCTGATCATTCCCCACTAAAATTTTGAAAAACGTAGACTGTTACTCAGTTTATTTAGCACATGCTTCAAACGCCCTGGATTAGGGTTTCCAGATTAGGGTTTCAATTTTAAGCAATCGTTTACTGTTTTATACACTCCGTTTATTCGAAATTCTATTCTAAATCATGAAGCCTAATCATTCCCCACAAAAATTTCTTAAAATGTCGCATATTACTCGGTTTTATAGCACGTACTTCAAACCTTCCAGATTAGGGTTTTCAAATTAAGGTTTCAATTTTAAACACTCTTTTACTATTTTATAAACTCCGTTTCTTTGACATTCTATTATAAATGATCGAGCCTGATCAATCCTGACAAAAAAATTTACAAATTTCGAGCGGTACTCGGTTTTTTTTTGCAGTGCTTCAAACATCCCAGATTAGGGTTTCGATTATAAGCACTCTTTTGCTGTTTTATTTATGCACTCCGTTTCTTCGAAATTCTATTATAAATCATTATGCCTGATCATTCCCCACTAAAATTTTGAAAAACGTAGACTGTTACTCAGTTTATTTAGCACATGCTTCAAACGCCCTGGATTAGGGTTTCCAGATTAGGGTTTCAATTTTAAGCAATCGCTTACTGTTTTATACACTCCGTTTATTCGAAATTCTATTCTAAATCATGAAGCATAATCATTCCCCACAAAAATTTCTTAAAATGTCGCATATTACTCGGTTTTTATAGCACGTACTTCAAACCTTCCAGATTAGGGTTTTCAAATTATGGTTTCAATTTTAAGCACTCTTTTACAATGTTATACACTCCGTTTCTTTGACATTCTATTATAAATGATCGAGCCTGATCAATCCTGACAAAAATTTTGACAAATGTCGAGCGGTACTCGGATTTTTTTTGCACGTGCTTCAAACATCCCAGATTAGGGTTTCGATTATAAGCACTCTTTTGCTGTTTTATTTATGCACTCCGTTTCTTCGAAATTCTATTATAAATCATTATGCCTGATCATTCCCCACTAAAATTTTGAAAAACGTAGACTGTTACTCAGTTTATTTAGCACATGCTTCAAACGCCCTGGATTAGGGTTTCCAGATTAGGGTTTCAATTTTAAGCAATCGTTTACTTTTTTATACACTCCGTTTATTCGAAATTCTATTCTAAATCATGAAGCCTAATCATTCCCCACAAAAATTTCTTAAAATGTCGCATATTACTCGGTTTTATAGCACGTACTTCAAACCTTCCAGATTAGGGTTTTCAAATTAAGGTTTCAATTTTAAGCACTCTTTTACTATTTTATACACTCCGTTTCTTTGACATTCTATTATAAATGATCGAGCCTGATGAATCCTGACAAAAATTTTTACAAATTTCGAGCGGTACTCGGATTTTTTTTGCACGTGCTTTAAACATCCCAGATAAGGGTTTCGATTATAAGCACTCTTTTGCTGTTTTATTTATGCACTCCGTTTCTTCGAAATTCTATTATAAATCATTATGCCTGATAATTCCCCACTAAAATTTTGAAAAACGTAGACTGTTACTCAGTTTATTTAGCACATGCTTCAAACGCCCTGGATTAGGGTTTCCAGATTAGGGTTTCAATTTTAAGCAATCGTTTACTGTTTTATACACTCCGTTTATTCGAAATGCTATTCTAAATCATGAAGCCTAATCATTCCCCACAAAAATTTCTTAAAATGTCGCATATTACTCGGTTTTTATAGCACGTACTTCAAACCTTCAAGATTAGGGTTTTCAAATTATGGTTTCAATTTTAAGCACTCTCTTACTATATTATACAGTCCGTTTCTTTGACTTTCTATTATAAATGATCGAGCCTGATCAATCCTGACAAAAATTTTTACAAATGTCGAGCGGTACTCGGATTTATTTGCACGTGCTTCAAACATCCCAGATAAGGGTTTCGATTATAAGCACTCTTTTGCTGTTTTATTTATGCACTCCGTTTCTTCGAAATTCTATTATAAATCATTATGCCTGATCATTCCCCACTAAAATTTTGAAAAACGTAGACTGTTACTCAGTTTATTTAGCACATGCTTCAAACGCCCTTGATTAGGGTTTCCAGATTAGGGTTTCAACTTTAAGCAATCGTTTACTGTTTTATACACTCCGTTTATTCGAAATTCTATTCTAAATCATGAAGCCTAATCATTCCCCACAAAAATTTCTTAAAATGTCGCATATTACTCGGTTTTATAGCACGTACTTCAAACCTTCCAGATTAGGGTTTTCAAATTAAGGTTTCAATTTTAAACACTCTTTTACTATTTTATAAACTCCGTTTCTTTGACATTCTATTATAAATGATCGAGCCTGATGAATCCTGACAAAAAAATTTACAAATTTCGAGCGGTACTCGGTTTTTTTTTGCAGTGCTTCAAACATCCCAGATTAGGGTTTCGATTATAAGCACTCTTTTGCTGTTTTATTTATGCACTCCGTTTCTTCGAAATTCTATTATAAATCATTATGCCTGATCATTCCCCACTAAAATTTTGAAAAACGTAGACTGTTACTCAGTTTATTTAGCACATGCTTCAAACGCCCTGGATTAGGGTTTCCAGATTAGGGTTTCAATTTTAAGCAATCGTTTACTGTTTTATACACTCCGTTTATTCGAAATTCTATTCTAAATCATGAAGCCTAATCATTCCCCACAAAAATTTCTTAAAATGTCGCATATTACTCGGTTTTATAGCACGTACTTCAAACCTTCCAGATTAGGGTTTTCAAATTAAGGTTTCAATTTTAAGCACTCTTTTACTATATTATACACTCCGTTTCTTTGACATTCTATTATAAATGATCGAGCCTGATGAATCCTGACAAAAATTTTTACAAATTTCGAGCGGTACTCGGTTTTTTTTTGCAGTGCTTCAAACATCCCAGATTAGGGTTTCGATTATAAGCACTCTTTTGCTGTTTTATTTATGCACTCCGTTTCTTCGAAATTCTATTATAAATCATTATGCCTGATCATTCCCCACTAAAATTTTGAAAAACGTAGACTGTTACTCAGTTTATTTAGCACATGCTTCAAACGCCCTGGATTAGGGTTTCCAGATTAGGGTTTCAATTTTAAGCAATCGTTTGCTGTTTTATACACTCCGTTTATTCGAAATTCTATTCTAAATCATGAAGCATAATCATTCCCCACAAAAATTTCTTAAAATGTCGCATATTACTCGGTTTTTATAGCACGTACTTCAAACCTTCCAGATTAGGGTTTTCAAATTATGGTTTCAATTTTAAGCACTCTCTTACTATATTATACACACCGTTTCTTTGACTTTCTATTATAAATGATCGAGCCTGATCAATCCTGACAAAAATTTTGACAAATGTCGAGCGGTACTCGGATTTTTTTTGCACGTGCTTCAAACATCCCAGATTAGGGTTTCGATTATAAGCACTCTTTTGCTGTTTTATTTATGCACTCCGTTTCTTCGAAATTCTATTATAAATCATTATGCCTGATCATTCCCCACTAAAATTTTGAAAAACGTAGACTGTTACTCAGTTTATTTAGCACATGCTTCAAACGCCCTGGATTAGGGTTTCCAGATTAGGGTTTCAATTTTAAGCAATCGTTTACTGTTTTATACACTCCGTTTATTCGAAATTCTATTCTAAATCATGAAGCCTAATCATTCCCCACAAAAATTTCTTAAAATGTCGCATATTACTCGGTTTTATAGCACGTACTTCAAACCTTCCAGATTAGGGTTTTCAAATTAAGGTTTCAATTTTAAACACTCTTTTACTATTTTATAAACTCCGTTTCTTTGACATTCTATTATAAATGATCGAGCCTGATCAATCCTGACAAAAAAATTTACAAATTTCGAGCGGTACTCGGTTTTTTTTTGCAGTGCTTCAAACATCCCAGATTAGGGTTTCGATTATAAGCACTCTTTTGCGGTTTTATTTATGCACTCCGTTTCTTCGAAATTCTATTATAAATCATTATGCCTGATCATTCCCCACTAAAATTTTGAAAAACGTAGACTGTTACTCAGTTTATTTAGCACATGCTTCAAACGCCCTGGATTAGGGTTTCCAGATTAGGGTACAATTTTAAGCAATCGTTTACTGTTTTATACACTCCGTTTATTCGAAATTCTATTCTAAATCATGAAGCCTAATCATTCCCCACAAAAATTTCTTAAAATGTCGCATATTACTCGGTTTTATAGCACGTACTTCAAACCTTCCAGATTAGGGTTTTCAAATTAAGGTTTCAATTTTAAGCACTCTTTTACTATTTTATACACTCCGTTTCTTTGACATTCTATTATAAATGATCGAGCCTGATGAATCCTGACAAAAATTTTTACAAATTTCGAGCGGTACTCGGATTTTTTTTGCACGTGCTTTAAACATCCCAGATAAGGGTTTCGATTATAAGCACTCTTTTGCTGTTTTATTTATGCACTCCGTTTCTTCGAAATTCTATTATAAATCATTATGCCTGATAATTCCCCACTAAAATTTTGAAAAACGTAGACTGTTACTCAGTTTATTTAGCACATGCTTCAAACGCCCTGGATTAGGGTTTCCAGATTAGGGTTTCAATTTTAAGCAATCGTTTACTGTTTTATACACTCCGTTTATTCGAAATGCTATTCTAAATCATGAAGCCTAATCATTCCCCACAAAAATTTCTTAAAATGTCGCATATTACTCGGTTTTTATAGCACGTACTTCAAACCTTCAAGATTAGGGTTTTCAAATTAAGGTTTCAATTTTAAGCACTCTTTTACTATATTATACAGTCCGTTTCTTTGACTTTCTATTATAAATGATCGAGCCTGATCAATCCTGACAAAAATTTTTACAAATTTCGAGCGGTACTCGGATTTATTTGCACGTGCTTCAAACATCCCAGATAAGGGTTTCGATTATAAGCACTCTTTTGCTGTTTTATTTATGCACTCCGTTTCTTCGAAATTCTATTATAAATCATTATGCCTGATCATTCCCCACTAAAATTTTGAAAAACGTAGACTGTTACTCAGTTTATTTAGCACATGCTTCAAACGCCCTTGATTAGGGTTTCCAGATTAGGGTTTCAATTTTAAGCAATCGTTTACTGTTTTATACACTCCGTTTATTCGAAATTCTATTCTAAATCATGAAGCCTAATCATTCCCCACAAAAATTTCTTAAAATGTCGCATATTACTCGTTTTTATAGCACGTACTTCAAACCTTCAAGATTAGGGTTTTCAAATTAAGGTTTCAATTTTAAGCACTCTTTTACTATTTTATACACTCCGTTTCTTTGACATTCTATTATAAATGATCGAGCCTGATGAATCCTGACAAAAATTTTTACAAATTTCGAGCGGTACTCGGTTTTTTTTTGCAGTGCTTCAAACATCCCAGATTAGGGTTTCGATTATAAGCACTCTTTTGCTGTTTTATTTATGCACTCCGTTTCTTCGAAATTCTATTATAAATCATTATGCCTGATAATTCCCCACTAAAATTTTGAAAAACGTAGACTGTTACTCAGTTTATTTAGCACATGCTTCAAACGCCCTGGATTAGGGTTTTCAGATTAGGGTTTCAATTTTAAGCAATCGTTTACTGTTTTATACACTCCGTTTATTCGAAATTCCATTCTAAATCATGAAGCCTAATCATTCCCCACAAAAATTTCTTAAAATGTCGCATATTACTCGGTTTTATAGCACGTACTTCAAACCTTCCAGATTAGGGTTTTCAAATTAAGGTTTCAATTTTAAGCACTCTCTTACTATATTATACAGTCCGTTTCTTTGACATTCTATTATAAATGATCGAGCCTGATGAATCCTGACAAAAATTTTTACAAATTTCGAGCGGTACTCGGATTTATTTGCAGTGCTTCAAACATCCCAGATTAGGGTTTCGATTATAAGCACTCTTTTGCTTTTTTATTTATGCACTCCGTTTCTTCGAAATTCTATTATAAATCATTATGCCTGATCATTCCCCACTAAAATTTTGAAAAACGTAGACTGTTACTCAGTTTATTTAGCACATGCTTCAAACGCCCTGGATTAGGGTTTCCAGATTAGGGTTTCAATTTTAAGCAATCGTTTACTGTTTTATACACTCCGTTTATTCGAAATTCTATTCTAAATCATGAAGCCTAATCATTCCCCACAAAAATTTCTTAAAATGTCGCATATTACTCGGTTTTTATAGCACGTACTTCAAACCATCAAGATTAGGGTTTTCAAATTATGGTTTCAATTTTAAGCACTCTCTTACTATATTATACAGTCCGTTTCTTTGACTTTCTATTAAAAATGATCGAGCCTGATGAATCCTGACAAAAACTTTTACAAATTTCGAGCGGTACTCGGATTTATTTGCACGTGCTTCAAACATCCCAGATTAGGGTTTCGATTATAAGCACTCTTTTGCTGTTTTATTTATGCACTCCGTTTCTTCGAAATTCTATTATAAATCATTATGCCTGATAATTCCCCACTAAAATTTTGAAAAACGTAGACTGTTACTCAGTTTATTTAGCACATGCTTCAAACGCCCTGGATTAGGGTTTCCAGATTAGGGTTTCAACTTTAAGCAATCGTTTACTGTTTTATACACTCCGTTTATTCGAAATTCTATTCTAAATCATGAAGCCTAATCATTCCCCACAAAAATTTCTTAAAATGTCGCATATTACTCGGTTTTATAGCACGTACTTCAAACCTTCAAGATTAGGGTTTTCAAATTATGGTTTCAATTTTAAGCACTCTCTTACTATATTATACAGTCCGTTTCTTTGACTTTCTATTATAAATGATCGAGCCTGATCAATCCTGACAAAAATTTTTACAAATGTCGAGCGGTACTCGGATTTATTTGCACGTGCTTCAAACATCCCAGATAAGGGTTTCGATTATAAGCACTCTTTTGCTGTTTTATTTATGCACTCCGTTTCTTCGAAATTCTATTATAAATCATTATGCCTGATCATTCCCCACTAAAATTTTGAAAAACGTAGACTGTTACTCAGTTTATTTAGCACATGCTTCAAACGCCCTGGATTAGGGTTTCCAGATTAGGGTTTCAACTTTAAGCAATCGTTTACTGTTTTATACACTCCGTTTATTCGAAATTCTATTCTAAATCATGAAGCCTAATCATTCCCCACAAAAATTTCTTAAAATGTCGCATATTACTCGGTTTTATAGCACGTACTTCAAACCTTCCAGATTAGGGTTTTCAAATTAAGGTTTCAATTTTAAGCACTCTTTTACTATTTTATACACTCCGTTTCTTTGACATTCTATTATAAATGATCGAGCCTGATGAATCCTGACAAAAATTTTTACAAATTTCGAGCGGTACTCGGATTTTTTTTGCAGTGCTTCAAACATCCCAGATTAGGGTTTCGATTATAAGCACTCTTTTGCTTTTTTATTTATGCACTCCGTTTCTTCGAAATTCTATTATAAATCATTATGCCTGATAATTCCCCACTAAAATTTTGAAAAACGTAGACTGTTACTCAGTTTATTTAGCACATGCTTCAAACGCCCTGGATTAGGGTTTCCAGATTAGGGTTTCAATTTTAAGCAATCGTTTACTGTTTTATACACTCCGTTTATTCGAAATTCTATTCTAAATCATGAAGCCTAATCATTCCCCACAAAAATTTCTTAAAATGTCGCATATTACTCGGTTTTTATAGCACGTACTTCAAACCTTCAAGATTAGGGTTTTCAAATTATGGTTTCAATTTTAAGCACTCTCTTACTATATTATACAGTCCGTTTCTTTGACTTTCTATTAAAAATGATCGAGCCTGATGAATCCTGACAAAAAATTTTACAAATTTCGAGCGGTACTCGGTTTTTTTTTGCAGTGCTTCAAACATCCCAGATTAGGGTTTCGATTATAAGCACTCTTTTGCTGTTTTATTTATGCACTCCGTTTCTTCGAAATTCTATTATAAATCATTATGCCTGATAATTCCCCACTAAAATTTTGAAAAACGTAGACTGTTACTCAGTTTATTTAGCACATGCTTCAAACGCCCTGGATTAGGGTTTCCAGATTAGGGTTTCAATTTTAAGCAATCGTTTACTGTTTTATACACTCCGTTTATTCGAAATTCTATTCTAAATCATGAAGCCTAATCATTCCCCACAAAAATTTCTTAAAATGTCGCATATTACTCGGTTTTATAGCACGTACTTCAAACCTTCCAGATTAGGGTTTTCAAATTAAGGTTTCAATTTTAAGCACTCTTTTACTATTTTATACACTCCGTTTCTTTGACTTTCTATTATAAATGATCGAGCCTGATCAATCCTGACAAAAATTTTTACAAATTTCGAGCGGTACTCGGATTTTTTTTGGCAGTGCTTCAAACATCCCAGATTAGGGTTTCGATTATAAGCACTATTTTGCTGTTTTATTTATGCACTCCGTTTCTTCGAAATTCTATTATAAATCATTATGCCTGATAATTCCCCACTAAAATTTTGAAAAACGTAGACTGTTACTCAGTTTATTTAGCACATGCTTCAAACGCCCTGGATTAGGGTTTCCAGATTAGGGTTTCAACTTTAAGCAATCGTTTACTGTTTTATACACTCCGTTTATTCGAAATTCTATTCTAAATCATGAAGCCTAATCATTCCCCACAAAAATTTCTTAAAATGTCGCATATTACTCGGTTTTTATAGCACGTACTTCAAACCTTCAAGATTAGGGTTTTCAAATTATGGTTTCAATTTTAAGCACTCTTTTACTATTTTATACACTCCGTTTCTTTGACATTCTATTATAAATGATCGAGCCTGATGAATCCTGACAAAAAATTTTACAAATTTCGAGCGGTACTCGGTTTTTTTTTGCAGTGCTTCAAACATCCCAGATTAGGGTTTCGATTATAAGCACTCTTTTGCTGTTTTATTTATGCACTCCGTTTCTTCGAAATTCTATTATAAATCATTATGCCTGATCATTCCCCACTAAAATTTTGAAAAACGTAGACTGTTACTCAGTTTATTTAGCACATGCTTCAAACGCCCTGGATTAGGGTTTCCAGATTAGGGTTTCAATTTTAAGCAATCGTTTACTGTTTTATACACTCCGTTTATTCGAAATTCTATTCTAAATCATGAAGCCTAATCATTCCCCACAAAAATTTCTTAAAATGTCGCATATTACTCGGTTTTTATAGCACGTACTTCAAACCTTCAAGATTAGGGTTTTCAAATTATGGTTTCAATTTTAAGCACTCTCTTACTATATTATACAGTCCGTTTCTTTGACTTTCTATTAAAAATGATCGAGCCTGATGAATCCTGACAAAAACTTTTACAAATTTCGAGCGGTACTCGGATTTATTTGCACGTGCTTCAAACATCCCAGATTAGGGTTTCGATTATAAGCACTCTTTTGCTGTTTTATTTATGCACTCCGTTTCTTCGAAATTCTATTATAAATCATTATGCCTGATAATTCCCCACTAAAATTTTTAAAAACGTAGACTGTTACTCAGTTTATTTAGCACATGCTTCAAACGCCCTGGATTAGGGTTTCCAGATTAGGGTTTCAACTTTAAGCAATCGTTTACTGTTTTATACACTCCGTTTATTCGAAATTCTATTCTAAATCATGAAGCCTAATCATTCCCCACAAAAATTTCTTAAAATGTCGCATATTACTCGGTTTTATAGCACGTACTTCAAACCTTCAAGATTAGGGTTTTCAAATTATGGTTTCAATTTTAAGCACTCTCTTACTATATTATACAGTCCGTTTCTTTGACTTTCTATTATAAATGATCGAGCCTGATCAATCCTGACAAAAATTTTTACAAATGTCGAGCGGTACTCGGATTTATTTGCACGTGCTTCAAACATCCCAGATAAGGGTTTCGATTATAAGCACTCTTTTGCTGTTTTATTTATGCACTCCGTTTCTTCGAAATTCTATTATAAATCATTATGCCTGATCATTCCCCACTAAAATTTTGAAAAACGTAGACTGTTACTCAGTTTATTTAGCACATGCTTCAAACGCCCTGGATTAGGGTTTCCAGATTAGGGTTTCAACTTTAAGCAATCGTTTACTGTTTTATACACTCCGTTTATTCGAAATTCTATTCTAAATCATGAAGCCTAATCATTCCCCACAAAAATTTCTTAAAATGTCGCATATTACTCGGTTTTATAGCACGTACTTCAAACCTTCCAGATTAGGGTTTTCAAATTAAGGTTTCAATTTTAAGCACTCTTTTACTATTTTATACACTCCGTTTCTTTGACATTCTATTATAAATGATCGAGCCTGATGAATCCTGACAAAAATTTTTACAAATTTCGAGCGGTACTCGGATTTTTTTTGCAGTGCTTCAAACATCCCAGATTAGGGTTTCGATTATAAGCACTCTTTTGCTTTTTTATTTATGCACTCCGTTTCTTCGAAATTCTATTATAAATCATTATGCCTGATAATTCCCCACTAAAATTTTGAAAAACGTAGACTGTTACTCAGTTTATTTAGCACATGCTTCAAACGCCCTGGATTAGGGTTTCCAGATTAGGGTTTCAATTTTAAGCAATCGTTTACTGTTTTATACACTCCGTTTATTCGAAATTCTATTCTAAATCATGAAGCCTAATCATTCCCCACAAAAATTTCTTAAAATGTCGCATATTACTCGGTTTTTATAGCACGTACTTCAAACCTTCAAGATTAGGGTTTTCAAATTATGGTTTCAATTTTAAGCACTCTCTTACTATATTATACAGTCCGTTTCTTTGACTTTCTATTAAAAATGATCGAGCCTGATGAATCCTGACAAAAAATTTTACAAATTTCGAGCGGTACTCGGTTTTTTTTTGCAGTGCTTCAAACATCCCAGATTAGGGTTTCGATTATAAGCACTCTTTTGCTGTTTTATTTATGCACTCCGTTTCTTCGAAATTCTATTATAAATCATTATGCCTGATAATTCCCCACTAAAATTTTGAAAAACGTAGACTGTTACTCAGTTTATTTAGCACATGCTTCAAACGCCCTGGATTAGGGTTTCCAGATTAGGGTTTCAATTTTAAGCAATCGTTTACTGTTTTATACACTCCGTTTATTCGAAATTCTATTCTAAATCATGAAGCCTAATCATTCCCCACAAAAATTTCTTAAAATGTCGCATATTACTCGGTTTTATAGCACGTACTTCAAACCTTCCAGATTAGGGTTTTCAAATTAAGGTTTCAATTTTAAGCACTCTTTTACTATTTTATACACTCCGTTTCTTTGACTTTCTATTATAAATGATCGAGCCTGATCAATCCTGACAAAAATTTTTACAAATTTCGAGCGGTACTCGGATTTTTTTTGGCAGTGCTTCAAACATCCCAGATTAGGGTTTCGATTATAAGCACTATTTTGCTGTTTTATTTATGCACTCCGTTTCTTCGAAATTCTATTATAAATCATTATGCCTGATAATTCCCCACTAAAATTTTGAAAAACGTAGACTGTTACTCAGTTTATTTAGCACATGCTTCAAACGCCCTGGATTAGGGTTTCCAGATTAGGGTTTCAACTTTAAGCAATCGTTTACTGTTTTATACACTCCGTTTATTCGAAATTCTATTCTAAATCATGAAGCCTAATCATTCCCCACAAAAATTTCTTAAAATGTCGCATATTACTCGGTTTTTATAGCACGTACTTCAAACCTTCAAGATTAGGGTTTTCAAATTATGGTTTCAATTTTAAGCACTCTTTTACTATTTTATACACTCCGTTTCTTTGACATTCTATTATAAATGATCGAGCCTGATGAATCCTGACAAAAAATTTTACAAATTTCGAGCGGTACTCGGTTTTTTTTTGCAGTGCTTCAAACATCCCAGATTAGGGTTTCGATTATAAGCACTCTTTTGCTGTTTTATTTATGCACTCCGTTTCTTCGAAATTCTATTATAAATCATTATGCCTGATCATTCCCCACTAAAATTTTGAAAAACGTAGACTGTTACTCAGTTTATTTAGCACATGCTTCAAACGCCCTGGATTAGGGTTTCCAGATTAGGGTTTCAATTTTAAGCAATCGTTTACTGTTTTATACACTCCGTTTATTCGAAATTCTATTCTAAATCATGAAGCCTAATCATTCCCCACAAAAATTTCTTAAAATGTCGCATATTACTCGGTTTTTATAGCACGTACTTCAAACCTTCAAGATTAGGGTTTTCAAATTATGGTTTCAATTTTAAGCACTCTCTTACTATATTATACAGTCCGTTTCTTTGACTTTCTATTAAAAATGATCGAGCCTGATGAATCCTGACAAAAACTTTTACAAATTTCGAGCGGTACTCGGATTTATTTGCACGTGCTTCAAACATCCCAGATTAGGGTTTCGATTATAAGCACTCTTTTGCTGTTTTATTTATGCACTCCGTTTCTTCGAAATTCTATTATAAATCATTATGCCTGATAATTCCCCACTAAAATTTTTAAAAACGTAGACTGTTACTCAGTTTATTTAGCACATGCTTCAAACGCCCTGGATTAGGGTTTCCAGATTAGGGTTTCAACTTTAAGCAATCGTTTACTGTTTTATACACTCCGTTTATTCGAAATTCTATTCTAAATCATGAAGCCTAATCATTCCCCACAAAAATTTCTTAAAATGTCGCATATTACTCGGTTTTATAGCACGTACTTCAAACCTTCAAGATTAGGGTTTTCAAATTATGGTTTCAATTTTAAGCACTCTCTTACTATATTATACAGTCCGTTTCTTTGACTTTCTATTATAAATGATCGAGCCTGATCAATCCTGACAAAAATTTTTACAAATGTCGAGCGGTACTCGGATTTATTTGCACGTGCTTCAAACATCCCAGATAAGGGTTTCGATTATAAGCACTCTTTTGCTGTTTTATTTATGCACTCCGTTTCTTCGAAATTCTATTATAAATCATTATGCCTGATCATTCCCCACTAAAATTTTGAAAAACGTAGACTGTTACTCAGTTTATTTAGCACATGCTTCAAACGCCCTGGATTAGGGTTTCCAGATTAGGGTTTCAACTTTAAGCAATCGTTTACTGTTTTATACACTCCGTTTATTCGAAATTCTATTCTAAATCATGAAGCCTAATCATTCCCCACAAAAATTTCTTAAAATGTCGCATATTACTCGGTTTTATAGCACGTACTTCAAACCTTCCAGATTAGGGTTTTCAAATTAAGGTTTCAATTTTAAGCACTCTTTTACTATTTTATACACTCCGTTTCTTTGACATTCTATTATAAATGATCGAGCCTGATGAATCCTGACAAAAATTTTTACAAATTTCGAGCGGTACTCGGATTTTTTTTGCAGTGCTTCAAACATCCCAGATTAGGGTTTCGATTATAAGCACTCTTTTGCTTTTTTATTTATGCACTCCGTTTCTTCGAAATTCTATTATAAATCATTATGCCTGATAATTCCCCACTAAAATTTTGAAAAACGTAGACTGTTACTCAGTTTATTTAGCACATGCTTCAAACGCCCTGGATTAGGGTTTCCAGATTAGGGTTTCAATTTTAAGCAATCGTTTACTGTTTTATACACTCCGTTTATTCGAAATTCTATTCTAAATCATGAAGCCTAATCATTCCCCACAAAAATTTCTTAAAATGTCGCATATTACTCGGTTTTTATAGCACGTACTTCAAACCTTCAAGATTAGGGTTTTCAAATTATGGTTTCAATTTTAAGCACTCTCTTACTATATTATACAGTCCGTTTCTTTGACTTTCTATTAAAAATGATCGAGCCTGATGAATCCTGACAAAAAATTTTACAAATTTCGAGCGGTACTCGGTTTTTTTTTGCAGTGCTTCAAACATCCCAGATTAGGGTTTCGATTATAAGCACTCTTTTGCTGTTTTATTTATGCACTCCGTTTCTTCGAAATTCTATTATAAATCATTATGCCTGATAATTCCCCACTAAAATTTTGAAAAACGTAGACTGTTACTCAGTTTATTTAGCACATGCTTCAAACGCCCTGGATTAGGGTTTCCAGATTAGGGTTTCAATTTTAAGCAATCGTTTACTGTTTTATACACTCCGTTTATTCGAAATTCTATTCTAAATCATGAAGCCTAATCATTCCCCACAAAAATTTCTTAAAATGTCGCATATTACTCGGTTTTATAGCACGTACTTCAAACCTTCCAGATTAGGGTTTTCAAATTAAGGTTTCAATTTTAAGCACTCTTTTACTATTTTATACACTCCGTTTCTTTGACTTTCTATTATAAATGATCGAGCCTGATCAATCCTGACAAAAATTTTTACAAATTTCGAGCGGTACTCGGATTTTTTTTGGCAGTGCTTCAAACATCCCAGATTAGGGTTTCGATTATAAGCACTCTTTTGCTGTTTTATTTATGCACTCCGTTTCTTCGAAATTCTATTATAAATCATTATGCCTGATAATTCCCCACTAAAATTTTGAAAAACGTAGACTGTTACTCAGTTTATTTAGCACATGCTTCAAACGCCCTGGATTAGGGTTTCCAGATTAGGGTTTCAACTTTAAGCAATCGTTTACTGTTTTATACACTCCGTTTATTCGAAATTCTATTCTAAATCATGAAGCCTAATCATTCCCCACAAAAATTTCTTAAAATGTCGCATATTACTCGGTTTTTATAGCACGTACTTCAAACCTTCAAGATTAGGGTTTTCAAATTATGGTTTCAATTTTAAGCACTCTTTTACTATTTTATACACTCCGTTTCTTTGACATTCTATTATAAATGATCGAGCCTGATGAATCCTGACAAAAAATTTTACAAATTTCGAGCGGTACTCGGTTTTTTTTTGCAGTGCTTCAAACATCCCAGATTAGGGTTTCGATTATAAGCACTCTTTTGCTGTTTTATTTATGCACTCCGTTTCTTCGAAATTCTATTATAAATCATTATGCCTGATCATTCCCCACTAAAATTTTGAAAAACGTAGACTGTTACTCAGTTTATTTAGCACATGCTTCAAACGCACTGGATTAGGGTTTCCAGATTAGGGTTTCAACTTTAAGCAATCGTTTACTGTTTCATACACTCCGTTTATTCGAAATTCTATTCTAAATCATGAAGCCTAATCATTCCCCACAAAAATTTCTTAAAATGTCGCATATTACTCGGTTTTATAGCACGTACTTCAAACCTTCAAGATTAGGGTTTTCAAATTATGGTTTCAATTTTAAGCACTCTTTTACTATTTTATACACTCCGTTTCTTTGACATTCTATTATAAATGATCGAGCCTGATGAATCCTGACAAAAAATTTTACAAATTTCGAGCGGTACTCGGTTTTTTTTTGCAGTGCTTCAAACATCCCAGATTAGGGTTTCGATTATAAGCACTCTTTTGCTGTTTTATTTATGCACTCCGTTTCTTCGAAATTCTAATATAAATCATTATGCCTGATCATTCCCCACTAAAATTTTGAAAAACGTAGACTGTTACTCAGTTTATTTAGCACATGCTTCAAACGCACTGGATTAGGGTTTCCAGATTAGGGTTTCAACTTTAAGCAATCGTTTACTGTTTCATACACTCCGTTTATTCGAAATTCTATTCTAAATCATGAAGCCTAATCATTCCCCACAAAAATTTCTTAAAATGTCGCATATTACTCGGTTTTATAGCACGTACTTCAAACCTTCAAGATTAGGGTTTTCAAATTATGGTTTCAATTTTAAGCACTCTTTTACTATTTTATACACTCCGTTTCTTTGACATTCTATTATAAATGATCGAGCCTGATGAATCCTGACAAAAAATTTTTCAAATTTCGAGCGGTACTCGATTTTTTTTTGCAGTGCTTCAAACATCCCAGATTAGGGTTTCGATTATAAGCACTCTTTTGCTGTTTTATTTATGCACTCCGTTTCTTCGAAATTCTATTATAAATCATTATGCCTGATCATTCCCCACTAAAATTTTGAAAAACGTAGACTGTTACTCAGTTTATTTAGCACATGCTTCAAACGCCCTGGATTAGGGTTTCCAGATTAGGGTTTCAATTTTAAGCAATCGTTTACTGTTTTATAAAATCCGTTTATTCGAAATTCTATTCTAAATCATGAAGCCTAATCATTCCCCACAAAAATTTCTTAAAATGTCGCATATTACTCGGTTTTTATAGCACGTACTTCAAACCTTCAAGATTAGGGTTTTCAAATTATGGTTTCAATTTTAAGCACTCTTTTACTATTTTATACACTCCGTTTCTTTGACATTCTATTATAAATGATCGAGCCTGATGAATCCTGACAAAAAATTTTACAAATTTCGAGCGGTACTCGATTTTTTTTTGCAGTGCTTCAAACATCCCAGATTAGGGTTTCGATTATAAGCACTCTTTTGCTGTTTTATTTATGCACTCCGTTTCTTCGAAATTCTATTATAAATCATTATGCCTGATCATTCCCCACTAAAATTTTGAAAAACGTAGACTGTTACTCAGTTTATTTAGCACATGCTTCAAACGCACTGGATTAGGGTTTCCAGATTAGGGTTTCAATTTTAAGCAATCGTTTACTGTTTTATACAGTCCGTTTATTCGAAATTCTATTCTAAATCATGAAGCCTAATCATTCCCCACAAAAATTTCTTAAAATGTCGCATATTACTCGGTTTTTATAGCACGTACTTCAAACCTTCAAGATTAGGGTTTTCAAATTATGGTTTCAATTTTAAGCACTCTTTTACTATTTTATACACTCCGTTTCTTTGACATTCTATTATAAATGATCGAGCCTGATGAATCCTGACAAAAAATTTTACAAATTTCGAGCGGTACTCGATTTTTTTTTGCAGTGCTTCAAACATCCCAGATTAGGGTTTCGATTATAAGCACTCTTTTGCTGTTTTATTTATGCACTCCGTTTCTTCGAAATTCTATTATAAATCATTATGCCTGATCATTCCCCACTAAAATTTTGAAAAACGTAGACTGTTACTCAGTTTATTTAGCACATGCTTCAAACGCCCTGGATTAGGGTTTCCAGATTAGGGTTTCAATTTTAAGCAATCGTTTACTGTTTTATACACTCCGTTTATTCGAAATTCTATTCTAAATCATGAAGCCTAATCATTCCCCACAAAAATTTCTCAAAATGTCGCATATTACTCGGTTTTTATAGCACGTACTTCAAACCTTCAAGATTAGGGTTTTCAAATTATGGTTTCAATTTTAAGCACTCTCTTACTATATTATACACTCCGTTTCTTTGACTTTCTATTATAAATGATCGAGCCTGATCAATCCTGACAAAAATTTTTACAAATTTCGAGCGGTACTCGGATTTTTTTTGGCAGTGCTTCAAACATCCCAGATTAGGGTTTCGATTATAAGCACTCTTTTGCTGTTTTATTTATGCACTCCGTTTCTTCGAAATTCTATTATAAATCATTATGCCTGATCATTCCCCACTAAAATTTTGAAAAACGTAGACTGTTACTCAGTTTATTTAGCACATGCTTCAAACGCCCTGGATTAGGGTTTCCAGATAAGGGTTTCAATTTTAAGCAATCGTTTACTGTTTCATACACTCCGTTTATTCGAAATTCTATTCTAAATCATGAAGCCTAATCATTCCCCACAAAAATTTCTTAAAATGTCGCATATTACTCGGTTTTTATAGCACGTGCTTCAAACGCCCTGGATTAGGGTTTCCAGATTAGGGTTTCAACTTTAAGCAATCGTTTACTGTTTTATACACTCCGTTTATTCGAAATTCTATTCTAAATCATGAAGCCTAATCATTCCCCACAAAAATTTCTTAAAATGTCGCATATTACTCGGTTTTTATAGCACGTACTTCAAACCTTCAAGATTAGGGTTTTCAAATTATGGTTTCAATTTTAAGCACTCTTTTACTATTTTATACACTCCGTTTCTTTGACATTCTATTATAAATGATCGAGCCTGATGAATCCTGACAAAAAATTTTACAAATTTCGAGCGGTACTCGGTTTTTTTTTGCAGTGCTTCAAACATCCCAGATTAGGGTTTCGATTATAAGCACTCTTTTGCTGTTTTATTTATGCACTCCGTTTCTTCGAAATTCTATTATAAATCATTATGCCTGATCATTCCCCACTAAAATTTTGAAAAACGTAGACTGTTACTCAGTTTATTTAGCACATGCTTCAAACGCCCTGGATTAGGGTTTCCAGATTAGGGTTTCAATTTTAAGCAATCGTTTACTGTTTTATACACTCCGTTTATTCGAAATTCTATTCTAAATCATGAAGCCTAATCATTCCCCACAAAAATTTCTTAAAATGTCGCATATTACTCGGTTTTTATAGCACGTACTTCAAACCTTCAAGATTAGGGTTTTCAAATTATGGTTTCAATTTTAAGCACTCTCTTACTATATTATACACTCCGTTTCTTTGACTTTCTATTATAAATGATCGAGCCTGATCAATCCTGACAAAAATTTTTACAAATTTCGAGCGGTACTCGGATTTTTTTTGGCAGTGCTTCAAACATCCCAGATTAGGGTTTCGATTATAAGCACTCTTTTGCTGTTTTATTTATGCACTCCGTTTCTTCGAAATTCTATTATAAATCATTATGCCTGATCATTCCCCACTAAAATTTTGAAAAACGTAGACTGTTACTCAGTTTATTTAGCACATGCTTCAAACGCACTGGATTAGGGTTTCCAGATTAGGGTTTCAACTTTAAGCAATCGTTTACTGTTTCATACACTCCGTTTATTCGAAATTCTATTCTAAATCATGAAGCCTAATCATTCCCCACAAAAATTTCTTAAAATGTCGCATATTACTCGGTTTTATAGCACGTACTTCAAACCTTCAAGATTAGGGTTTTCAAATTATGGTTTCAATTTTAAGCACTCTTTTACTATTTTATACACTCCGTTTCTTTGACATTCTATTATAAATGATCGAGCCTGATGAATCCTGACAAAAAATTTTACAAATTTCGAGCGGTACTCGGTTTTTTTTTGCAGTGCTTCAAACATCCCAGATTAGGGTTTCGATTATAAGCACTCTTTTGCTGTTTTATTTATGCACTCCGTTTCTTCGAAATTCTATTATAAATCATTATGCCTGATAATTCCCCACTAAAATTTTGAAAAACGTAGACTGTTACTCAGTTTATTTAGCACATGCTTCAAACGCACTGGATTAGGGTTTCCAGATTAGGGTTTCAACTTTAAGCAATCGTTTACTGTTTCATACACTCCGTTTATTCGAAATTCTATTCTAAATCATGAAGCCTAATCATTCCCCACAAAAATTTCTTAAAATGTCGCATATTACTCGGTTTTATAGCACGTACTTCAAACCTTCAAGATTAGGGTTTTCAAATTATGGTTTCAATTTTAAGCACTCTTTTACTATTTTATACACTCCGTTTCTTTGACATTCTATTATAAATGATCGAGCCTGATGAATCCTGACAAAAAATTTTACAAATTTCGAGCGGTACTCGGTTTTTTTTTGCAGTGCTTCAAACATCCCAGATTAGGGTTTCGATTATAAGCACTCTTTTGCTGTTTTATTTATGCACTCCGTTTCTTCGAAATTCTATTATAAATCATTATGCCTGATCATTCCCCACTAAAATTTTGAAAAACGTAGACTGTTACTCAGTTTATTTAGCACATGCTTCAAACGCCCTGGATTAGGGTTTCCAGATTAGGGTTTCAATTTTAAGCAATCGTTTACTGTTTTATACACTCCGTTTATTCGAAATTCTATTCTAAATCATGAAGCCTAATCATTCCCCACAAAAATTTCTTAAAATGTCGCATATTACTCGGTTTTTATAGCACGTACTTCAAACCTTCAAGATTAGGGTTTTCAAATTATGGTTTCAATTTTAAGAACTCTCTTACTATATTATACACTCCGTTTCTTTGACTTTCTATTATAAATGATCGAGCCTGATCAATCCTGACAAAAATTTTTACAAATTTCGAGCGGTACTCGGATTTTTTTTGGCAGTGCTTCAAACATCCCAGATTAGGGTTTCGATTATAAGCACTCTTTTGCTGTTTTATTTATGCACTCCGTTTCTTCGAAATTCTATTATAAATCATTATGCCTGATCATTCCCCACTAAAATTTTGAAAAACGTAGACTGTTACTCAGTTTATTTAGCACATGCTTCAAACGCCCTGGATTAGGGTTTCCAGATTAGGGTTTCAACTTTAAGCAATCGTTTACTGTTTTATACACTCCGTTTATTCGAAATTCTATTCTAAATCATGAAGCCTAATCATTCCCCACAAAAATTTCTTAAAATGTCGCATATTACTCGGTTTTTATAGCACGTACTTCAAACCTTCAAGATTAGGGTTTTCAAATTATGGTTTCAATTTTAAGCACTCTTTTACTATTTTATACACTCCGTTTCTTTGACATTCTATTATAAATGATCGAGCCTGATGAATCCTGACAAAAAATTTTACAAATTTTGAGCGGTACTCGGTTTTTTTTTGCAGTGCTTCAAACATCCCAGATTAGGGTTTCGATTATAAGCACTCTTTTGCTGTTTTATTTATGCACTCCGTTTCTTCGAAATTCTATTATAAATCATTATGCCTGATCATTCCCCACTAAAATTTTGAAAAACGTAGACTGTTACTCAGTTTATTTAGCACATGCTTCAAACGCACTGGATTAGGGTTTCCAGATTAGGGTTTCAACTTTAAGCAATCGTTTACTGTTTCATACACTCCGTTTATTCGAAATTCTATTCTAAATCATGAAGCCTAATCATTCCCCACAAAAATTTCTTAAAATGTCGCATATTACTCGGTTTTATAGCACGTACTTCAAACCTTCAAGATTAGGGTTTTCAAATTATGGTTTCAATTTTAAGCACTCTTTTACTATTTTATACACTCCGTTTCTTTGACATTCTATTATAAATGATCGAGCCTGATGAATCCTGACAAAAAATTTTACAAATTTCGAGCGGTACTCGGTTTTTTTTTGCAGTGCTTCAAACATCCCAGATTAGGGTTTCGATTATAAGCACTCTTTTGCTGTTTTATTTATGCACTCCGTTTCTTCGAAATTCTAATATAAATCATTATGCCTGATCATTCCCCACTAAAATTTTGAAAAACGTAGACTGTTACTCAGTTTATTTAGCACATGCTTCAAACGCACTGGATTAGGGTTTCCAGATTAGGGTTTCAACTTTAAGCAATCGTTTACTGTTTCATACACTCCGTTTATTCGAAATTCTATTCTAAATCATGAAGCCTAATCATTCCCCACAAAAATTTCTTAAAATGTCGCATATTACTCGGTTTTATAGCACGTACTTCAAACCTTCAAGATTAGGGTTTTCAAATTATGGTTTCAATTTTAAGCACTCTTTTACTATTTTATACACTCCGTTTCTTTGACATTCTATTATAAATGATCGAGCCTGATGAATCCTGACAAAAAATTTTTCAAATTTCGAGCGGTACTCGATTTTTTTTTGCAGTGCTTCAAACATCCCAGATTAGGGTTTCGATTATAAGCACTCTTTTGCTGTTTTATTTATGCACTCCGTTTCTTCGAAATTCTATTATAAATCATTATGCCTGATCATTCCCCACTAAAATTTTGAAAAACGTAGACTGTTACTCAGTTTATTTAGCACATGCTTCAAACGCCCTGGATTAGGGTTTCCAGATTAGGGTTTCAATTTTAAGCAATCGTTTACTGTTTTATAAAATCCGTTTATTCGAAATTCTATTCTAAATCATGAAGCCTAATCATTCCCCACAAAAATTTCTTAAAATGTCGCATATTACTCGGTTTTTATAGCACGTACTTCAAACCTTCAAGATTAGGGTTTTCAAATTATGGTTTCAATTTTAAGCACTCTTTTACTATTTTATACACTCCGTTTCTTTGACATTCTATTATAAATGATCGAGCCTGATGAATCCTGACAAAAAATTTTACAAATTTCGAGCGGTACTCGATTTTTTTTTGCAGTGCTTCAAACATCCCAGATTAGGGTTTCGATTATAAGCACTCTTTTGCTGTTTTATTTATGCACTCCGTTTCTTCGAAATTCTATTATAAATCATTATGCCTGATCATTCCCCACTAAAATTTTGAAAAACGTAGACTGTTACTCAGTTTATTTAGCACATGCTTCAAACGCACTGGATTAGGGTTTCCAGATTAGGGTTTCAATTTTAAGCAATCGTTTACTGTTTTATACAGTCCGTTTATTCGAAATTCTATTCTAAATCATGAAGCCTAATCATTCCCCACAAAAATTTCTTAAAATGTCGCATATTACTCGGTTTTTATAGCACGTACTTCAAACCTTCAAGATTAGGGTTTTCAAATTATGGTTTCAATTTTAAGCACTCTTTTACTATTTTATACACTCCGTTTCTTTGACATTCTATTATAAATGATCGAGCCTGATGAATCCTGACAAAAAATTTTACAAATTTCGAGCGGTACTCGATTTTTTTTTGCAGTGCTTCAAACATCCCAGATTAGGGTTTCGATTATAAGCACTCTTTTGCTGTTTTATTTATGCACTCCGTTTCTTCGAAATTCTATTATAAATCATTATGCCTGATCATTCCCCACTAAAATTTTGAAAAACGTAGACTGTTACTCAGTTTATTTAGCACATGCTTCAAACGCCCTGGATTAGGGTTTCCAGATTAGGGTTTCAATTTTAAGCAATCGTTTACTGTTTTATACACTCCGTTTATTCGAAATTCTATTCTAAATCATGAAGCCTAATCATTCCCCACAAAAATTTCTTAAAATGTCGCATATTACTCGGTTTTTATAGCACGTACTTCAAACCTTCAAGATTAGGGTTTTCAAATTATGGTTTCAATTTTAAGCACTCTCTTACTATATTATACACTCCGTTTCTTTGACTTTCTATTATAAATGATCGAGCCTGATCAATCCTGACAAAAATTTTTACAAATTTCGAGCGGTACTCGGATTTTTTTTGGCAGTGCTTCAAACATCCCAGATTAGGGTTTCGATTATAAGCACTCTTTTGCTGTTTTATTTATGCACTCCGTTTCTTCGAAATTCTATTATAAATCATTATGCCTGATCATTCCCCACTAAAATTTTGAAAAACGTAGACTGTTACTCAGTTTATTTAGCACATGCTTCAAACGCCCTGGATTAGGGTTTCCAGATAAGGGTTTCAATTTTAAGCAATCGTTTACTGTTTCATACACTCCGTTTATTCGAAATTCTATTCTAAATCATGAAGCCTAATCATTCCCCACAAAAATTTCTTAAAATGTCGCATATTACTCGGTTTTTATAGCACGTGCTTCAAACGCCCTGGATTAGGGTTTCCAGATTAGGGTTTCAACTTTAAGCAATCGTTTACTGTTTTATACACTCCGTTTATTCGAAATTCTATTCTAAATCATGAAGCCTAATCATTCCCCACAAAAATTTCTTAAAATGTCGCATATTACTCGGTTTTTATAGCACGTACTTCAAACCTTCAAGATTAGGGTTTTCAAATTATGGTTTCAATTTTAAGCACTCTTTTACTATTTTATACACTCCGTTTCTTTGACATTCTATTATAAATGATCGAGCCTGATGAATCCTGACAAAAAATTTTACAAATTTCGAGCGGTACTCGGTTTTTTTTTGCAGTGCTTCAAACATCCCAGATTAGGGTTTCGATTATAAGCACTCTTTTGCTGTTTTATTTATGCACTCCGTTTCTTCGAAATTCTATTATAAATCATTATGCCTGATCATTCCCCACTAAAATTTTGAAAAACGTAGACTGTTACTCAGTTTATTTAGCACATGCTTCAAACGCCCTGGATTAGGGTTTCCAGATTAGGGTTTCAATTTTAAGCAATCGTTTACTGTTTTATACACTCCGTTTATTCGAAATTCTATTCTAAATCATGAAGCCTAATCATTCCCCACAAAAATTTCTTAAAATGTCGCATATTACTCGGTTTTTATAGCACGTACTTCAAACCTTCAAGATTAGGGTTTTCAAATTATGGTTTCAATTTTAAGCACTCTCTTACTATATTATACACTCCGTTTCTTTGACTTTCTATTATAAATGATCGAGCCTGATCAATCCTGACAAAAATTTTTACAAATTTCGAGCGGTACTCGGATTTTTTTTGGCAGTGCTTCAAACATCCCAGATTAGGGTTTCGATTATAAGCACTCTTTTGCTGTTTTATTTATGCACTCCGTTTCTTCGAAATTCTATTATAAATCATTATGCCTGATCATTCCCCACTAAAATTTTGAAAAACGTAGACTGTTACTCAGTTTATTTAGCACATGCTTCAAACGCACTGGATTAGGGTTTCCAGATTAGGGTTTCAACTTTAAGCAATCGTTTACTGTTTCATACACTCCGTTTATTCGAAATTCTATTCTAAATCATGAAGCCTAATCATTCCCCACAAAAATTTCTTAAAATGTCGCATATTACTCGGTTTTATAGCACGTACTTCAAACCTTCAAGATTAGGGTTTTCAAATTATGGTTTCAATTTTAAGCACTCTTTTACTATTTTATACACTCCGTTTCTTTGACATTCTATTATAAATGATCGAGCCTGATGAATCCTGACAAAAAATTTTACAAATTTCGAGCGGTACTCGGTTTTTTTTTGCAGTGCTTCAAACATCCCAGATTAGGGTTTCGATTATAAGCACTCTTTTGCTGTTTTATTTATGCACTCCGTTTCTTCGAAATTCTATTATAAATCATTATGCCTGATAATTCCCCACTAAAATTTTGAAAAACGTAGACTGTTACTCAGTTTATTTAGCACATGCTTCAAACGCACTGGATTAGGGTTTCCAGATTAGGGTTTCAACTTTAAGCAATCGTTTACTGTTTCATACACTCCGTTTATTCGAAATTCTATTCTAAATCATGAAGCCTAATCATTCCCCACAAAAATTTCTTAAAATGTCGCATATTACTCGGTTTTATAGCACGTACTTCAAACCTTCAAGATTAGGGTTTTCAAATTATGGTTTCAATTTTAAGCACTCTTTTACTATTTTATACACTCCGTTTCTTTGACATTCTATTATAAATGATCGAGCCTGATGAATCCTGACAAAAAATTTTACAAATTTCGAGCGGTACTCGGTTTTTTTTTGCAGTGCTTCAAACATCCCAGATTAGGGTTTCGATTATAAGCACTCTTTTGCTGTTTTATTTATGCACTCCGTTTCTTCGAAATTCTATTATAAATCATTATGCCTGATCATTCCCCACTAAAATTTTGAAAAACGTAGACTGTTACTCAGTTTATTTAGCACATGCTTCAAACGCCCTGGATTAGGGTTTCCAGATTAGGGTTTCAATTTTAAGCAATCGTTTACTGTTTTATACACTCCGTTTATTCGAAATTCTATTCTAAATCATGAAGCCTAATCATTCCCCACAAAAATTTCTTAAAATGTCGCATATTACTCGGTTTTTATAGCACGTACTTCAAACCTTCAAGATTAGGGTTTTCAAATTATGGTTTCAATTTTAAGAACTCTCTTACTATATTATACACTCCGTTTCTTTGACTTTCTATTATAAATGATCGAGCCTGATCAATCCTGACAAAAATTTTTACAAATTTCGAGCGGTACTCGGATTTTTTTTGGCAGTGCTTCAAACATCCCAGATTAGGGTTTCGATTATAAGCACTCTTTTGCTGTTTTATTTATGCACTCCGTTTCTTCGAAATTCTATTATAAATCATTATGCCTGATCATTCCCCACTAAAATTTTGAAAAACGTAGACTGTTACTCAGTTTATTTAGCACATGCTTCAAACGCCCTGGATTAGGGTTTCCAGATTAGGGTTTCAACTTTAAGCAATCGTTTACTGTTTCATACACTCCGTTTATTCGAAATTCTATTCTAAATCATGAAGCCTAATCATTCCCCACAAAAATTTCTTAAAATGTCGCATATTACTCGGTTTTTATAGCACGTACTTCAAACCTTCAAGATTAGGGTTTTCAAATTATGGTTTCAATTTTAAGCACTCTTTTACTATTTTATACACTCCGTTTCTTTGACATTCTATTATAAATGATCGAGCCTGATGAATCCTGACAAAAAATTTTACAAATTTCGAGCGGTACTCGGTTTTTTTTTGCAGTGCTTCAAACATCCCAGATTAGGGTTTCGATTATAAGCACTCTTTTGCTGTTTTATTTATGCACTCCGTTTCTTCGAAATTCTAATATAAATCATTATGCCTGATCATTCCCCACTAAAATTTTGAAAAACGTAGACTGTTACTCAGTTTATTTAGCACATGCTTCAAACGCACTGGATTAGGGTTTCCAGATTAGGGTTTCAATTTTAAGCAATCGTTTACTGTTTTATACACTCCGTTTATTCGAAATTCTATTCTAAATCATGAAGCCTAATCATTCCCCACAAAAATTTCTTAAAATGTCGCATATTACTCGGTTTTATAGCACGTACTTCAAACCTTCAAGATTAGGGTTTTCAAATTATGGTTTCAATTTTAAGCACTCTTTTACTATTTTATACACTCCGTTTCTTTGACATTCTATTATAAATGATCGAGCCTGATGAATCCTGACAAAAAATTTTACAAATTTCGAGCGGTACTCGATTTTTTTTTGCAGTGCTTCAAACATCCCAGATTAGGGTTTCGATTATAAGCACTCTTTTGCTGTTTTATTTATGCACTCCGTTTCTTCGAAATTCTATTATAAATCATTATGCCTGATCATTCCCCACTAAAATTTTGAAAAACGTAGACTGTTACTCAGTTTATTTAGCACATGCTTCAAACGCCCTGGATTAGGGTTTCCAGATTAGGGTTTCAATTTTAAGCAATCGTTTACTGTTTTATACACTCCGTTATTCGAAATTCTATTCTAAATCATGAAGCCTAATCATTCCCCACAAAAATTTCTTAAAATGTCGCATATTACTCGGTTTTTATAGCACGTACTTCAAACCTTCAAGATTAGGGTTTTCAAATTATGGTTTCAATTTTAAGCACTCTCTTACTATATTATACACTCCGTTTCTTTGACTTTCTATTATAAATGATCGAGCCTGATCAATCCTGACAAAAATTTTTACAAATTTCGAGCGGTACTCGGATTTTTTTTGGCAGTGCTTCAAACATCCCAGATTAGGGTTTCGATTATAAGCACTCTTTTGCTGTTTTATTTATGCACTCCGTTTCTTCGAAATTCTATTATAAATCATTATGCCTGATCATTCCCCACTAAAATTTTGAAAAACGTAGACTGTTACTCAGTTTATTTAGCACATGCTTCAAACGCCCTGGATTAGGGTTTCCAGATAAGGGTTTCAATTTTAAGCAATCGTTTACTGTTTCATACACTCCGTTTATTCGAAATTCTATTCTAAATCATGAAGCCTAATCATTCCCCACAAAAATTTCTTAAAATGTCGCATATTACTCGGTTTTTATAGCACGTGCTTCAAACGCCCTGGATTAGGGTTTCCAGATTAGGGTTTCAACTTTAAGCAATCGTTTACTGTTTTATACACTCCGTTTATTCGAAATTCTATTCTAAATCATGAAGCCTAATCATTCCCCACAAAAATTTCTTAAAATGTCGCATATTACTCGGTTTTTATAGCATGTACTTCAAACCTTCAAGATTAGGGTTTTCAAATTATGGTTTCAATTTTAAGCACTCTTTTACTATTTTATACACTCCGTTTCTTTGACATTCTATTATAAATGATCGAGCCTGATGAATCCTGACAAAAAATTTTACAAATTTCGAGCGGTACTCGGTTTTTTTTTGCAGTGCTTCAAACATCCCAGATTAGGGTTTCGATTATAAGCACTCTTTTGCTGTTTTATTTATGCACTCCGTTTCTTCGAAATTCTATTATAAATCATTATGCCTGATCATTCCCCACTAAAATTTTGAAAAACGTAGACTGTTACTCAGTTTATTTAGCACATGCTTCAAACGCCCTGGATTAGGGTTTCCAGATTAGGGTTTCAATTTTAAGCAATCGTTTACTGTTTTATACACTCCGTTTATTCGAAATTCTATTCTAAATCATGAAGCCTAATCATTCCCCACAAAAATTTCTTAAAATGTCGCATATTACTCGGTTTTTATAGCACGTACTTCAAACCTTCAAGATTAGGGTTTTCAAATTATGGTTTCAATTTTAAGCACTCTCTTACTATATTATACACTCCGTTTCTTTGACTTTCTATTATAAATGATCGAGCCTGATCAATCCTGACAAAAATTTTTACAAATTTCGAGCGGTACTCGGATTTTTTTTGGCAGTGCTTCAAACATCCCAGATTAGGGTTTCGATTATAAGCACTCTTTTGCTGTTTTATTTATGCAATCCGTTTCTTCGAAATTCTAATATAAATCATTATGCCTGATCATTCCCCACTAAAATTTTGAAAAACGTAGACTGTTACTCAGTTTATTTAGCACATGCTTCAAACGCCCTGGATTAGGGTTTCCAGATAAGGGTTTCAATTTTAAGCAATCGTTTACTGTTTTATACACTCCGTTTATTCGAAATTCTATTCTAAATCATGAAGCCTAATCATTCCCCACAAAAATTTCTTAAAATGTCGCATATTACTCGGTTTTTATAGCACGTACTTCAAACCTTCAAGATTAGGGTTTTCAAATTATGGTTTCAATTTTAAGCACTCTCTTACTATATTATACACTCCGTTTCTTTGACTTTCTATTATAAATGATCGAGCCTGATCAATCCTGACAAAAATTTTTACAAATTTCGAGCGGTACTCGGATTTTTTTTGGCAGTGCTTCAAACATCCCAGATTAGGGTTTCGATTATAAGCACTCTTTTGCTGTTTTATTTATGCAATCCGTTTCTTCGAAATTCTAATATAAATCATTATGCCTGATCATTCCCCACTAAAATTTTGAAAAACGTAGACTGTTACTCAGTTTATTTAGCACATGCTTCAAACGCCCTGGATTAGGGTTTCCAGATAAGGGTTTCAATTTTAAGCAATCGTTTACTGTTTTATACACTCCGTTTATTCGAAATTCTATTCTAAATCATGAAGCCTAATCATTCCCCACAAAAATTTCTTAAAATGTCGCATATTACTCGGTTTTTATAGCACGTACTTCAAACCTTCAAGATTAGGGTTTTCAAATTATGGTTTCAATTTTAAGCACTCTCTTACTATATTATACACTCCGTTTCTTTGACTTTCTATTATAAATGATCGAGCCTGATCAATCCTGACAAAAATTTTTACAAATTTCGAGCGGTACTCGGATTTTTTTTGGCAGTGCTTCAAACATCCCAGATTAGGGTTTCGATTATAAGCACTCTTTTGCTGTTTTATTTATGCACTCCGTTTCTTCGAAATTCTATTATAAATCATTATGCCTGATCATTCCCCACTAAAATTTTGAAAAACGTAGACTGTTACTCAGTTTATTTAGCACATGCTTCAAACGCCCTGGATTAGGGTTTCCAGATTAGGGTTTCAACTTTAAGCAATCGTTTACTGTTTCATACACTCCGTTTATTCGAAATTCTATTCTAAATCATGAAGCCTAATCATTCCCCACAAAAATTTCTTAAAATGTCGCATATTACTCGGTTTTTATAGCACGTACTTCAAACCTTCAAGATTAGGGTTTTCAAATTATGGTTTCAATTTTAAGCACTCTTTTACTATTTTATACACTCTGTTTCTTTGACATTCTATTATAAATGATCGAGCCTGATGAATCCTGACAAAAAATTTTACAAATTTCGAGCGGTACTCGGTTTTTTTTTGCAGTGCTTCAAACATCCCAGATTAGGGTTTCGATTATAAGCACTCTTTTGCTGTTTTATTTATGCACTCCGTTTCTTCGAAATTCTAATATAAATCATTATGCCTGATCATTCCCCACTAAAATTTTGAAAAACGTAGACTGTTACTCAGTTTATTTAGCACATGCTTCAAACGCACTGGATTAGGGTTTCCAGATTAGGGTTTCAATTTTAAGCAATCGTTTACTGTTTTATACACTCCGTTTATTCGAAATTCTATTCTAAATCATGAAGCCTAATCATTCCCCACAAAAATTTCTTAAAATGTCGCATATTACTCGGTTTTATAGCACGTACTTCAAACCTTCAAGATTAGGGTTTTCAAATTATGGTTTCAATTTTAAGCACTCTTTTACTATTTTATACACTCCGTTTCTTTGACATTCTATTATAAATGATCGAGCCTGATGAATCCTGACAAAAAATTTTACAAATTTCGAGCGGTACTCGATTTTTTTTTGCAGTGCTTCAAACATCCCAGATTAGGGTTTCGATTATAAGCACTCTTTTGCTGTTTTATTTATGCACTCCGTTTCTTCGAAATTCTATTATAAATCATTTTGCCTGATCATTCCCCACTAAAATTTTGAAAAACGTAGACTGTTACTCAGTTTATTTAGCACATGCTTCAAACGCCCTGGATTAGGGTTTCCAGATTAGGGTTTCAATTTTAAGCAATCGTTTACTGTTTTATACACTCCGTTTATTCGAAATTCTATTCTAAATCATGAAGCCTAATCATTCCCCACAAAAATTTCTTAAAATGTCGCATATTACTCGGTTTTTATAGCACGTACTTCAAACCTTCAAGATTAGGGTTTTCAAATTATGGTTTCAATTTTAAGCACTCTCTTACTATATTATACACTCCGTTTCTTTGACTTTCTATTATAAATGATCGAGCCTGATCAATCCTGACAAAAATTTTTACAAATTTCGAGCGGTACTCGGATTTTTTTTGGCAGTGCTTCAAACATCCCAGATTAGGGTTTCGATTATAAGCACTCTTTTGCTGTTTTATTTATGCACTCCGTTTCTTCGAAATTCTATTATAAATCATTATGCCTGATCATTCCCCACTAAAATTTTGAAAAACGTAGACTGTTACTCAGTTTATTTAGCACATGCTTCAAACGCCCTGGATTAGGGTTTCCAGATTAGGGTTTCAACTTTAAGCAATCGTTTACTGTTTCATACACTCCGTTTATTCGAAATTCTATTCTAAATCATGAAGCCTAATCATTCCCCACAAAAATTTCTTAAAATGTCGCATATTACTCGGTTTTTATAGCACGTACTTCAAACCTTCAAGATTAGGGTTTTCAAATTATGGTTTCAATTTTAAGCACTCTTTTACTATTTTATACACTCTGTTTCTTTGACATTCTATTATAAATGATCGAGCCTGATGAATCCTGACAAAAAATTTTACAAATTTCGAGCGGTACTCGGTTTTTTTTTGCAGTGCTTCAAACATCCCAGATTAGGGTTTCGATTATAAGCACTCTTTTGCTGTTTTATTTATGCACTCCGTGTCTTCGAAATTCTATTATAAATCATTATGCCTGATCATTCCCCACTTAAATTTTGAAAAACGTAGACTGTTACTCAGTTTATTTAGCACATGCTTCACACGCCCTGGATTAGGGTTTCCAGATTAGGGTTTCAATTTTAAGCAATCGTTTACTGTTTTATACACTCCGTTTATTCGAAATTCTATTCTAAATCATGAAGCCTAATCATTCCCCACAAAAATTTCTTAAAATGTCGCATATTACTCGGTTTTATAGCACGTACTTCAAACCTTCCAGATTAGGGTTTTCAAATTAAGGTTTCAATTTTAAGCACTCTTTTACTATTTTATACACTCCGTTTCTTTGACATTCTATTATAAATGATCGAGCCTGATGAATCCTGACAAAAAATTTTACAAATTTCGAGCGGTACTCGGTTTTTTTTTGCAGTGCTTCAAACATCCCAGATTAGGGTTTCGATTATAAGCACTCTTTTGCTGTTTTATTTATGCACTCCGTTTCTTCGAAATTCTAATATAAATCATTATGCCTGATCATTCCCCACTAAAATTTTGAAAAACGTAGACTGTTACTCAGTTTATTTAGCACATGCTTCAAACGCCCTGGATTAGGGTTTCCAGATTAGGGTTTCAATTTTAAGCAATCGTGTACTGTTTTATACACTCCGTTTATTCGAAATTCTATTCTAAATCATGAAGCCTAATCATTCCCCACAAAAATTTCTTAAAATGTCGCATATTACTCGGTTTTTATAGCACGTACTTCAAACCTTCAAGATTAGGGTTTTCAAATTATGGTTTCAATTTTAAGCACTCTCTTACTATATTATACACTCCGTTTCTTTGACTTTCTATTATAAATGATCGAGTCTGATCAATCCTGACAAAAATTTTTACAAATTTCGAGCGGTACTCGGATTTTTTTTGGCAGTGCTTCAAACATCCCAGATTAGGGTTTCGATTATAAGCACTCTTTTGCTGTTTTATTTATGCACTCCGTTTCTTCGAAATTCTAATATAAATCATTATGCCTGATCATTCCCCACTAAAATTTTGAAAAACGTAGACTGTTACTCAGTTTATTTAGCACATGCTTCAAACGCCCTCGATTAGGGTTTCCAGATTAGGGTTTCAATTTTAAGCAATCGTTTACTGTTTTATACACTCCGTTTATTCGAAATTCTATTCTAAATCATGAAGCCTAATCATTCCCCACAAAAATTTCTTAAAATGTCGCATATTACTCGGTTTTTATAGCACGTACTTCAAACCTTCAAGATTAGGGTTTTCAAATTATGGTTTCAATTTTAAGCACTCTCTTACTATATTATACACTCCGTTTCTTTGACTTTCTATTATAAATGATCGAGCCTGATCAATCCTGACAAAAATTTTTACAAATTTCGAGCGGTACTCGGATTTTTTTTGCAGTGCTTCAAACATCCCAGATTAGGGTTTCGATTATAAGCACTCTTTTGCTGTTTTATTTATGCACTCCGTTTCTTCGAAATTCTATTATAAATCATTATGCCTGATCATTCCCCACTAAAATTTTGAAAAACGTAGACTGTTACTCAGTTTATTTAGCACATGCTTCAAACGCCCTGGATTAGGGTTTCCAGATTAGGGTTTCAACTTTAAGCAATCGTTTACTGTTTTATACACTCCGTTTATTCGAAATTCTATTCTAAATCATGAAGCCTAATCATTCCCCACAAAAATTTCTTAAAATGTCGCATATTACTCGGTTTTTATAGCACGTACTTCAAACCTTCAAGATTAGGGTTTTCAAATTATGGTTTCAATTTTAAGCACTCTCTTACTATATTATACACTCCGTTTCTTTGACTTTCTATTATAAATGATCGAGCCTGACCAATCCTGACAAAAATTTTTACAAATGTCGAGCGGTACTCGGATTTATTTGCACGTGCTTCAAACATCCCAGATAAGGGTTTCGATTATAAGCACTCTTTTGCTGTTTTATTTATGCACTCTGTTTCTTCGAAATTCTATTATAAATCATTATGCCTGATAATTCCCCACTAAAATTTTGAAAAACGTAGACTGTTACTCAGTTTATTTAGCACATGCTTCAAACGCCCTGGATTAGGGTTTCCAGATTAGGGTTTCAATTTTAAGCAATCGTTTACTGTTTTATACACTCCGTTTATTCGAAATTCTATTCTAAATCATGAAGCCTAATCATTCCCCACAAAAATTTCTTAAAATGTCGCATATTACTCGGTTTTTATAGCACGTACTTCAAACCTTCAAGATAAGGGTTTTCAAATTATGGTTTCAATTTTAAGCACTCTCTTACTATATTATACACTCCGTTTCTTTGACTTTCTATTATAAATGATCGAGCCTGATCAATCCTGACAAAAATTTTTACAAATTTCGAGCGGTACTCGGATTTTTTTTGGCAGTGCTTCAAACATCCCAGATTAGGGTTTCGGTTATAAGCACTCTTTTGCTGTTTTATTTATGCACTCCGTTTCTTCGAAATTCTATTATAAATCATTATGCCTGATCATTCCCCACTAAAATTTTGAAAAACGTAGACTGTTACTCAGTTTATTTAGCACATGCTTCAAACGCCCTGGATTAGGGTTTCCAGATTAGGGTTTCAACTTTAAGCAATCGTTTACTGTTTTATACACTCCGTTTATTCGAAATTCTATTCTAAATCATGAAGCCTAATCATTCCCCACAAAAATTTCTTAAAATGTCGCATATTACTCGGTTTTTATAGCACGTACTTCAAACCTTCAAGATTAGGGTTTTCAAATTATGGTTTCAATTTTAAGCACTCTCTTACTATATTATACACTCCGTTTCTTTGACTTTCTATTATAAATGATCGAGCTTGACCAATCCTGACAAAAATTTTTACAAATGTCGAGCGGTACTCGGATTTATTTGCACGTGCTTCAAACATCCCAGATAAGGGTTTCGATTATAAGCATTCTTTTGCTGTTTTATTTATGCACTCCGTTTCTTCGAAATTCTATTATAAATCATTATGCCTGATCATTCCCCACTAAAATTTTGAAAAACGTAGACTGTTACTCAGTTTATTTAACACATGCTTCAAACGCCCTGGATTAGGGTTTCCAGATTAGGGTTTCAACTTTAAGCAATCGTTTACTGTTTTATACACTCCGTTTATTCGAAATTCTATTCTAAATCATGAAGCCTAATCATTCCCCACAAAAATTTCTTAAAATGTCGCATATTACTCGGTTTTTATAGCACGTACTTCAAACCTTCAAGATTAGGGTTTTCAAATTATGGTTTCAATTTTAAGCACTCTCTTACTATATTATACACTCCGTTTCTTTGACTTTCTATTATAAATGATCGAGCCTGATCAATCCTGACAAAAATTTTTACAAATTTCGAGCGGTACTCGGATTTTTTTTGGCAGTGCTTCAAACATCCCAGATTAGGGTTTCGGTTATAAGCACTCTTTTGCTGTTTTATTTATGCACTCCGTTTCTTCGAAATTCTATTATAAATCATTATGCCTGATCATTCCCCACTAAAATTTTGAAAAACGTAGACTGTTACTCAGTTTATTTAGCACATGCTTCAAACGCCCTGGATTAGGGTTTCCAGATTAGGGTTTCAACTTTAAGCAATCGTTTACTGTTTTATACACTCCGTTTATTCGAAATTCTATTCTAAATCATGAAGCCTAATCATTCCCCACAAAAATTTCTTAAAATGTCGCATATTACTCGGTTTTTATAGCACGTACTTCAAACCTTCAAGATTAGGGTTTTCAAATTATGGTTTCAATTTTAAGCACTCTCTTACTATATTATACACTCCGTTTCTTTGACTTTCTATTATAAATGATCGAGCCTGATCAATCCTGACAAAAATTTTTACAAATTTCGAGCGGTACTCGGATTTTTTTTGGCAGTGCTTCAAACATCCCAGATTAGGGTTTCGATTATAAGCACTCTTTTGCTGTTTTATTTATGCACTCCGTTTCTTCGAAATTCTATTATAAATCATTATGCCTGATCATTCCCCACTAAAATTTTGAAAAACGTAGACTGTTACTCAGTTTATTTAACACATGCTTCAAACGCCCTGGATTAGGGTTTCCAGATTAGGGTTTCAACTTTAAGCAATCGTTTACTGTTTTATACACTCCGTTTATTCGAAATTCTATTCTAAATCATGAAGCCTAATCATTCCCCACAAAAATTTCTTAAAATGTCGCATATTACTCGGTTTTTATAGCACGTACTTCAAACCTTCAAGATTAGGGTTTTCAAATTATGGTTTCAATTTTAAGCACTCTTTTACTATTTTATACACTCCGTTTCTTTGACATTCTATTATAAATGATCGAGCCTGATGAATCCTGACAAAAAATTTTACAAATTTCGAGCGGTACTCGGTTTTTTTTTGCAGTGCTTCAAACATCCCAGATTAGGGTTTCGATTATAAGCACTCTTTTGCTGTTTTATTTATGCACTCCGTTTCTTCGAAATTCTAATATAAATCATTATGCCTGATCATTCCCCACTAAAATTTTGAAAAACGTAGACTGTTACTCAGTTTATTTAGCACCTGCTTCAAACGCCCTGGATTAGGGTTTCCAGATTAGGGTTTCAATTTTAAGCAATCGTTTACTATTTTATACACTCCGTTTCTTCGAAATTCTATTCTAAATCATGAAGCCTAATCATTCCCCACAAAAATTTCTTAAAATGTCGCATATTACTCGGTTTTTATAGCACGTACTTCAAACCTTCCAGATTAGGGTTTTCAAATTATGGTTTCAATTTTAAGCACTCTTTTACAATGTTATACACTCCGTTTCTTTGACATTCTATTATAAATGATCGAGCCTGATCAATCCTTACAAAAATTTTGACAAATGTCGAGCGGTACTCGGATTTTTTTTGCACGTGCTTCAAACATCCCAGATTAGGGTTTCGATTATAAGCACTCTTTTGCTGTTTTATTTATGCACTCCGTTTCTTCGAAATTCTATTATAAATCATTATGCCTGATCATTCCCCACTAAAATTTTAAAAAACGTAGACTGTTACTCAGTTTATTTAGCACATGCTTCAAACGCCCTGGATTAGGGTTTCCAGATTAGGGTTTCAATTTTAAGCAATCGTTTACTATTTTATACACTCCGTTTCTTCGAAATTCTATTCTAAATCATGAAGCCTAATCATTCCCCACAAAAATTTCTTAAAATGTCGCATATTACTCGGTTTTTATAGCACGTACTTCAAACCTTCCAGATTAGGGTTTTCAAATTATGGTTTCAATTTTAAGCACTCTTTTACTATGTTAGACACTCCGTTTCTTTGACATTCTATTATAAATGATCGAGCCTGATCAATCCTGACAAAAATTTTGACAAATGTCGAGCTGTACTCGGATTTTTTTTGCACGTGCTTCAAACATCCCAGATTACGGTTTCGATTATAAGCACCCTTTTGCTATTTTATTTATGCACTCCGTTTCTTCAAAATTATATTATAAATCATTATGCCTGATCATTCCCCACTAAAATTTTGAAAAACGTAGACTGTTACTTAGTTTATTTAGCACATGCTTCAAACGCCCTGGATTAGGGTTTCCAGATTAGGGTTTCAATTTTAAGCAATCGTTTACTATTTTATACACTCCGTTTCTTCGAAATTCTATTCTAAATCATGAAGCCTAATCATTCCCCACAAAAATTTCTTAAAATGTCGCATATTACTCGATTTTTATAGCACGTACTTCAAACCTTCCAGATTAGGGTTTTCAAATTATGGTTTCAATTTTAAGCACTCTTTTACAATGTTATACACTCCGTTTCTTTGACATTCTATTATAAATGATCGAGCCTGATCAATCCTTACAAAAATTTTGACAAATGTCGAGCGGTACTCGGATTTTTTTTGCACGTGCTTCAAACATCCCAGATTAGGGTTTCGATTATAAGCACTCTTTTGCTGTTTTATTTATGCACTCCGTTTCTTCGAAATTCTATTATAAATCATTATGCCTGATCATTCCCCACTAAAATTTTAAAAAACGTAGACTGTTACTCAGTTTATTTAGCACATGCTTCAAACGCCCTGGATTAGGGTTTCCAGATTAGGGTTTCAATTTTAAGCAATCGTTTACTATTTTATACACTCCGTTTCTTCGAAATTCTATTCTAAATCATGAAGCCTAATCATTCCCCACAAAAATTTCTTAAAATGTCGCATATTACTCGGTTTTTATAGCACGTACTTCAAACCTTCCAGATTAGGGTTTTCAAATTATGGTTTCAATTTTAAGCACTCTTTTACAATGTTATACACTCCGTTTCTTTGACATTCTATTATAAATGATCGAGCCTGATCAATCCTTACAAAAATTTTGACAAATGTCGAGCGGTACTCGGATTTTTTTTGCACGTGCTTCAAACATCCCAGATTAGGGTTTCGATTATAAGCACTCTTTTGCTGTTTTATTTATGCACTCCGTTTCTTCGAAATTCTATTATAAATCATTATGCCTGATCATTCCCCACTAAAATTTTAAAAAACGTAGACTGTTACTCAGTTTATTTAGCACATGCTTCAAACGCCCTGGATTAGGGTTTCCAGATTAGGGTTTCAATTTTAAGCAATCGTTTACTATTTTATACACTCCGTTTCTTCGAAATTCTATTCTAAATCATGAAGCCTAATCATTCCCCACAAAAATTTCTTAAAATGTCGCATATTACTCGGTTTTTATAGCACGTACTTCAAACCTTCCAGATTAGGGTTTTCAAATTATGGTTTCAATTTTAAGCACTCTTTTACTATGTTAGACACTCCGTTTCTTTGACATTCTATTATAAATGATCGAGCCTGATCAATCCTGACAAAAATTTTGACAAATGTCGAGCTGTACTCGGATTTTTTTTGCACGTGCTTCAAACATCCCAGATTACGGTTTCGATTATAAGCACCCTTTTGCTATTTTATTTATGCACTCCGTTTCTTCAAAATTATATTATAAATCATTATGCCTGATCATTCCCCACTAAAATTTTGAAAAACGTAGACTGTTACTTAGTTTATTTAGCACATGCTTCAAACGCCCTGGATTAGGGTTTCCAGATTAGGGTTTCAATTTTAAGCAATCGTTTACTATTTTATACACTCCGTTTCTTCGAAATTCTATTCTAAATCATGAAGCCTAATCATTCCCCACAAAAATTTCTTAAAATGTCGCATATTACTCGATTTTTATAGCACGTACTTCAAACCTTCCAGATTAGGGTTTTCAAATTATGGTTTCAATTTTAAGCACTCTTTTACAATGTTATACACTCCGTTTCTTTGACATTCTATTATAAATGATCGAGCCTGATCAATCCTTACAAAAATTTTGACAAATGTCGAGCGGTACTCGGATTTTTTTTGCACGTGCTTCAAACATCCCAGATTAGGGTTTCGATTATAAGCACTCTTTTGCTGTTTTATTTATGCACTCCGTTTCTTCGAAATTCTATTATAAATCATTATGCCTGATCATTCCCCACTAAAATTTTAAAAAACGTAGACTGTTACTCAGTTTATTTAGCACATGCTTCAAACGCCCTGGATTAGGGTTTCCAGATTAGGGTTTCAATTTTAAGCAATCGTTTACTATTTTATACACTCCGTTTCTTCGAAATTCTATTCTAAATCATGAAGCCTAATCATTCCCCACAAAAATTTCTTAAAATGTCGCATATTACTCGGTTTTTATAGCACGTACTTCAAACCTTCCAGATTAGGGTTTTCAAATTATGGTTTCAATTTTAAGCACTCTTTTACTATGTTAGACACTCCGTTTCTTTGACATTCTATTATAAATGATCGAGCCTGATCAATCCTGACAAAAATTTTGACAAATGTCGAGCTGTACTCGGATTTTTTTTGCACGTGCTTCAAACATCCCAGATTACGGTTTCGATTATAAGCACCCTTTTGCTATTTTATTTATGCACTCCGTTTCTTCAAAATTATATTATAAATCATTATGCCTGATCATTCCCCACTAAAATTTTGAAAAACGTAGACTGTTACTTAGTTTATTTAGCACATGCTTCAAACGCCCTGGATTAGGGTTTCCAGATTAGGGTTTCAATTTTAAGCAATCGTTTACTATTTTATACACTCCGTTTCTTCGAAATTCTATTCTAAATCATGAAGCCTAATCATTCCCCACAAAAATTTCTTAAAATGTCGCATATTACTCGATTTTTATAGCACCTACTTCAAACCTTCCAGATTAGGGTTTTCAAATTATGGTTTCAATTTTAAGCACTCTTTTACAATGTTATACACTCCGTTTCTTTGACATTCTATTATAAATGATCGAGCCTGATCAATCCTTACAAAAATTTTGACAAATGTCGAGCGGTACTCGGATTTTTTTTGCACGTGCTTCAAACATCCCAGATTAGGGTTTCGATTATAAGCACTCTTTTGCTGTTTTATTTATGCACTCCGTTTCTTCGAAATTCTATTATAAATCATTATGCCTGATCATTCCCCACTAAAATTTTAAAAAACGTAGACTGTTACTCAGTTTATTTAGCACATGCTTCAAACGCCCTCGATTAGGGTTTCCAGATTAGGGTTTCAATTTTAAGCAATCGTTTACTATTTTATACACTCCGTTTCTTCGAAATTCTATTCTAAATCATGAAGCCTAATCATTCCCCACAAAAATTTCTTAAAATGTCGCATATTACTCGGTTTTTATAGCACGTACTTCAAACCTTCAAGATTAGGGTTTTCAAATTATGGTTTCAATTTTAAGCACTCTTTTACAATGTTATACACTCCGTTTCTTTGACATTCTATTATAAATGATCGAGCCTGATCAATCCTGACAAAAATTTTGACAAATGTCGAGCGGTACTCGGATTTTTTTTGCACGTGCTTCAAACATCCCAAATTAGGGTTTCGATTATAAGCACTCTTTTGCTGTTTTATTTATGCACTCCGTTTCTTCGAAATTCTATTATAAATCATTATGCCTGATCATTCCCCACTAAAATTTTAAAAAACGTAGACTGTTACTCAGTTTATTTAGCACATGCTTCAAACGCCCTGGATTAGGGTTTCCAGATTAGGGTTTCAATTTTAAGCAATCGTTTACTATTTTATACACTCCGTTTCTTCGAAATTCTATTCTAAATCATGAAGCCTAATCATTCCCCACAAAAATTTCTTAAAATGTCGCATATTACTCGGTTTTTATAGCACGTACTTCAAACCTTCCAGATTAGGGTTTTCAAATTATGGTTTCAATTTTAAGCACTCTTTTACTATGTTAGACACTCCGTTTCTTTGACATTCTATTATAAATGATCGAGCCTGATCAATCCTGACAAAAATTTTGACAAATGTCGAGCTGTACTCGGATTTTTTTTGCACGTGCTTCAAACATCCCAGATTACGGTTTCGATTATAAGAACCCTTTTGCTATTTTATTTATGCACTCCGTTTCTTCAAAATTATATTATAAATCATTATGCCTGATCATTCCCCACTAAAATTTTGAAAAACGTAGACTGTTACTCAGTTTATTTAGCACATGCTTCAAACGCCCTGGATTAGGGTTTCCAGATTAGGGTTTCAATTTTAAGCAATCGTTTACTATTTTATACACTCCGTTTCTTCGAAATTCTATTCTAAATCATGAAGCCTAATCATTCCCCACAAAAATTTCTTAAAATGTCGCATATTACTCGATTTTTATAGCACGTACTTCAAACCTTCCAGATTAGGGTTTTCAAATTATGGTTTCAATTTTAAGCACTCTTTTACAATGTTATACACTCCGTTTCTTTGACATTCTATTATAAATGATCGAGCCTGATCAATCCTTACAAAAATTTTGACAAATGTCGAGCGGTACTCGGATTTTTTTTGCACGTGCTTCAAACATCCCAGATTAGGGTTTCGATTATAAGCACTCTTTTGCTGTTTTATTTATGCACTCCGTTTCTTCGAAATTCTATTATAAATCATTATGCCTGATCATTCCCCACTAAAATTTTAAAAAACGTAGACTGTTACTCAGTTTATTTAGCACATGCTTCAAACGCCCTCGATTAGGGTTTCCAGATTAGGGTTTCAATTTTAAGCAATCGTTTACTATTTTATACACTCCGTTTCTTCGAAATTCTATTCTAAATCATGAAGCCTAATCATTCCCCACAAAAATTTCTTAAAATGTCGCATATTACTCGGTTTTTATAGCACGTACTTCAAACCTTCCAGATTAGGGTTTTCAAATTATGGTTTCAATTTTAAGCACTCTTTTACAATGTTATACACTCCGTTTCTTTGACATTCTATTATAAATGATCGAGCCTGATCAATCCTGACAAAAATTTTGACAAATGTCGAGCGGTACTCGGATTTTTTTTGCACGTGCTTCAAACATCCCAAATTAGGGTTTCGATTATAAGCACTCTTTTGCTGTTTTATTTATGCACTCCGTTTCTTCGAAATTCTATTATAGATCATTATGCCTGATCATTCCCCACTAAAATTTTAAAAAACGTAGACTGTTACTCAGTTTATTTAGCACATGCTTCAAACGCCGTGGATTAGGGTTTCCAGATTAGGGTTTCAATTTTAAGCAATCGTTTACTATTTTATACACTCCGTTTATTCGAAATTCTATTCTAAATCATGAAGCCTAATCATTCCCCACAAAAATTTCTTAAAATGTCGCATATTACTCGGTTTTTATAGCACGTACTTCAAACCTTCCAGATTAGGGTTTTCAAATTATGGTTTCAATTTTAAGCACTCTTTTACTATGTTAGACACTCCGTTTCTTTGACATTCTATTATAAATGATCGAGCCTGATCAATCCTGACAAAAATTTTGACAAATGTCGAGCGGTACTCGGATTTTTTTTGCACGTGCTTCAAACATCCCAGATTAGGGTTCCGATTATAAGCACTCTTTTGCTGTTTTATTTATGCACTCCGTTTCTTCGAAATTCTATTATAAATCATTATGCCTGATCATTCCCCACTAAAATTTTGAAAAACGTAGACTGTTACTCAGTTTATTTAGCACATGCTTCAAACGCCTTGGATTAGGGTTTCAATTTTAAGCAATCGTTTACTGTTTTATACACTCCGTTTTTTCGAAATTCTATTATAAATCATTATGCCTGATCATTCCCCACTAAAATTTTGAAAAACGTAGACTGTTACTCAGTTTGTTTAGCACATGCTTCAAACGCCCTGGATTAGGGTTTCCAGATTAGGGTTTCAATTTTAAGCAATCGTTTATTGTTTTATACACTCCGTTTATTCGAAATTCTATTCTAAATCATGAAGCCTAATCATTCCCCACAAAAATTTCTTAAAATGTCGCATATTACTCGGTTTTTATAGCACGTACTTCAAACCTTCCAGATTAGGGTTTGCAAATTATGGTTTCAATTTTAAGCACTCTTTTCCTATGTTATACACTCCGTATCTTTGACGTTCTATTATAAATGATCCAGCCTAATCAATCCTGACAAAAATTTTGACAAATGTCGAGCTGTACTCGGATTTTTTTTGCACATGCTTAGAACATCCCAGATTAGGGTTTCGATTATAAGCACTCTTTTGCTGTTTTGTTTATGCACTCCGTTTCTTCGAAATTCTATTATAAATCATTATGCCTGATCATTCCCCACTAAAATTTGGAAAAACGTAGACTGTTACTCAGTTTATTTAGCACATGCTTCAAACGCCCTGGATTAGGGTTTCCAGATTAGGGTTTCAATTTTAAGCAATCGTTTACTGTTTTATACACTCCGTTTCTTCGAAATTCTATTCTAAATCATGAAGCCTAATCATTCCCCACAAAAATTTCTTAAAATGTCGCATATTACTCAATTTTTATAGCACGTACTTCAAACCTTCCAGATTAGGGTTTTCAAATTATGGTTTCAATTTTAAGCACTCTTTTACTATGTTAGACACTCCGTTTCTTTGACATTCTATTATAAATGATCGAGCCTGATCAATCCTGACAAAAATTTTGACAAATGTCGAGCGGTACTCGGATTTTTTTTGCACGTGCTTCAAACATCCCAGATTAGGGTTCCGATTATAAGCACTCTTTTGCTGTTTTATTTATGCACTCCGTTTCTTCGAAATTCTATTATAAATCATTATGCCTGATCATTCCCCACTAAAATTTTGAAAAACGTAGACTGTTACTCAGTTTATTTAGCACATGCTTCAAACGCCTTGGATTAGGGTTTCAATTTTAAGCAATCGTTTACTGTTTTATACACTCCGTTTCTTCGAAATTCTATTATAAATCATTATGCCTGATCATTCCCCACTAAAATTTTGAAAAACGTAGACTGTTACTCAGTTTGTTTAGCACATGCTTCAAACGCCCTGGATTAGGGTTTCCAGATTAGGGTTTCAATTTTAAGCAATCGTTTATTGTTTTATACACTCCGTTTATTCGAAATTCTATTCTAAATCATGAAGCCTAATCATTCCCCACAAAAATTTCTTAAAATGTCGCATATTACTCGGTTTTTATAGCACGTACTTCAAACCTTCCAGATTAGGGTTTGCAAATTATGGTTTCAATTTTAAGCACTCTTTTCCTATGTTATACACTCCGTATCTTTGACGTTCTATTATAAATGATCCAGCCTAATCAATCCTGACAAAAATTTTGACAAATGTCGAGCTGTACTCGGATTTTTTTTGCACATGCTTAGAACATCCCAGATTAGGGTTTCGATTATAAGCACTCTTTTGCTGTTTTGTTTATGCACTCCGTTTCTTCGAAATTCTATTATAAATCATTATGCCTGATCATTCCCCACTAAAATTTGGAAAAACGTAGACTGTTACTCAGTTTATTTAGCACATGCTTCAAACGCCCTGGATTAGGGTTTCCAGATTAGGGTTTCAATTTTAAGCAATCGTTTACTGTTTTATACACTCCGTTTCTTCGAAATTCTATTCTAAATCATGAAGCCTAATCATTCCCCACAAAAATTTCTTAAAATGTCGCATATTACTCAATTTTTATAGCACGTACTTCAAACCTTCCAGATTAGGGTTTTCAAATTATGGTTTCAATTTTAAGCACTCTTTTACTATGTTAGACACTCCGTTTCTTTGACATTCTATTATAAATGATCGAGCCTGATCAATCCTGACAAAAATTTTGACAAATGTCGAGCGGTACTCGGATTTTTTTTGCACGTGCTTCAAACATCCCAGATTAGGGTTCCGATTATAAGCACTCTTTTGCTGTTTTATTTATGCACTCCGTTTCTTCGAAATTCTATTATAAATCATTATGCCTGATCATTCCCCACTAAAATTTTAAAAAACGTAGACTGTTACTCAGTTTATTTAGCACATGCTTTAAACGCCCTGGATTAGGGTTTCCAGATTAGGGTTTCAATTTTAAGCAATCGTTTACTATTTTATACACTCCGTTTCTTCGAAATTCTATTCTAAATCATGAAGCCTAATCATTCCCCACAAAAATTGATTAAAATGTCGCATATTACTCGGTTTTTATAGCACGTACTTCAAACCTTCCAGATTAGGGTTTTCAAATTATGGTTTCAATTCTAAGCACTCTTTTACTATTTTATACACTCCGTTTCTTTGACATTCTATTATAAATCATTATGCCTGATCACACCCCACTAAAATTTTGAAAAACGTAGACTGTTACTCAGTTTATTTAGCACATGCTTCAAACGCCCTGGATTAGGTTTCAAAATTAGGTTTTCAATTTTAAGCACTCTTTACTATTTTATAGACTCCGTTTCTTCGAAATTCTATAATAAATCATGAAGCCTATTCATTCCCCACAAAAATTTCTTAAAATGTCGCATATTACTCGGTTTGTATAGCACGTACTTCAATCCTTCCAGATTAGGGTTTTCAAATTATGGTTTTAATTTTAAGCACTCTTTTACTATGTTATACACTCCGTTTCTTTGACATTCTATTATAAATGATCGAGCCTGATCAATCCTAACAAAAATTTTGACAAATGTCAAGCGGTACTCGGATTTTTTTTGCACGTGCTTCAAACATCCCAGATTAGGGTTTCAATTTTAAGCAATCGTTTACTGTTTTATACTCTCCGTTTCTTCGAAATTCTATTCTAAATCATGAAGCCTAATCATTCCACACAAAAATTTCTTAAAATGTCGCATATTACTCGGTTTTTATAGCACGTACTTCAAACCTTCCAGATTAGGGTTTTCAAATTATGGTTTCAATTTTAAGCACTCTTTTACTATTTTATACACTCCGTTTCTTTGACATTCAATTATAAATCATTATGCCTGATCACACCCCACTAAAATTTTGAAAAACGTAGACTGTTACTCAGTTTATTTAGCACATGCTTCAAACGCCCTGGATTAGGTTTCAAAATTAGGTTTTCAATTTTAAGCACTCTTTACTATTTTATACACTCCGTTTCTTCGAAATTCTATAATAAATCATGAAGCCTATTCATTCCCCACAAAAATTTCTTAAAATGTCGCATATTACTCGGTTTGTATAGCACGTACTTCAATCCTTCCAGATTAGGGTTTTCAAATTATGGTTTTAATTTTAAGCACTCTTTTACTATGTTATACACTCCGTTTCTTTGACATTCTATTATAAATGATCGAGCCTGATCAATCCTAACAAAAATTTTGACAAATGTCAAGCGGTACTCGGATTTTTTTTGCACGCGCTTCAGACATCCCATATTAGGGTTTCGATTATAAGCACTATTTTGCTGTTTTATTTATGCACTCCGTTTCTTCGAAATTCTCTTATAAATCATTATGCCTGATCATTCCCCACTAAAATTTTGAAAAACGTAGACTGTTACTCCGTTTATTTAGCACATGCTTCAAACGCCCTGTATTAGGGTTTCAAGATTAGGGTTTCAATTTTAAGCAATCGTTTACTTTTTTATACACTCCGTTTATTCGAAATTCTATTCTAAATCATGAAGCCTAATCATTCCCCACAAAAATTTCTTAAAATATCGCATATTACTCGGTTTTTATAGCACGTACTTCAAACCTTCCAGATTAGGGTTTTCAAATTATGGTTTCAATTCTAAGCACTCTTTTACTATCTTATACACTCCGTTTCTTTGACATTCTATTATAAATCATTATGCCTGATCACACCCCACTAATATTTTGAAAAACGTAGACTGTTACTCAGTTTATTTAGCACATGCTTCAAACGCCCTGGATTAGGTTTCCAAATTAGGTTTTCAATTTTAAGCACTCTTTACTATTTTATACACTCTGTTTCTTCGAAATTCTATAATAAATCATGAAGCCTAATCATTCCCCACAAAAATTTCTTAAAATGTCGCATATTACTCGGTTTGTATAGCACGTACTTCAATCCTTCCAGATTAGGGTTTTCAAATTATGGTTTTAATTTTAAGCACTCTTTTACTATGTTAAACACTCCATTTCTTTGACATTCTATTATAAATGATCGAGCCTGATCAATCCTAACAAAAATTTTGACAAATGTCGAGCGGTACTCGGATTTTTTTTGCACATGCTTCAGACATCCCATATTAGGGTTTCGATTATAAGCACTATTTTGCTGTTTTATTTATGCACTCCGTTTCTTCGAAATTCTATTATAAATCATTATGCCTGATCATTCCCCACTAAAATTTTGAAAAACGTAGACTGTTACTCCGTTTATTTAGCACATGCTTCAAACGCCCTGGATTAGGGTTTCCAGATTAGGGTTTCAATTTTAAGCAATCGTTTACTGTATTATACTCTCCGTTTCTTCGAAATTCTATTCTAAATCATGAAGCCTAATCATTCCCCACAAAAATTTCTTAAAATGTCACATATTACTCGGTTTTTATAGCACGTACTTCAATCCTTCCAGATTAGGGTTTTCAAATTATGGTTTTAATTTTAAGCACTCTTTTACTATGTTATACACTTCGTTTCTATGACATTCTACTATAAATGATCGAGCCTGTTCAATCCTGACAAAAATTTTGACAAATGTCGAGCGGTACTCGGATTTTTTTGCACGTGCTTCAAACATCCCAGATTAGGGTTTCGATTATAAGCACTCTTTTGCTGTTATATTTATGCACTCCATTTCTTCGAAATTCTCTTATAAATCATTATGCCTGATCATTCCCCACTAAAATTTTGAAAAACGTAGACTGTTACTCCGTTTATTTAGCACATGCTTCAAACGCCCTGTATTAGGGTTTCCAGATTAGGGTTTCAATTTTAAGCAATCGTTTACTATTTTATACACTCCGTTTATTCGAAATTCTATTCTAAATCATGAAGCCTAATCATTCCCCACAAAAATTTCTTAAAATATCGCATATTACTCGGTTTTTATAGCACGTACTTCAAACCTTCCAGATTAGGGTTTTCAAATTATGGTTTCAATTCTAAGCACTCTTTTACTATCTTATACGCTCCGTTTCTTTGACATTCTATTATAAATCATTATGCCTGATCACACCCCACTAATATTTTGAAAAACGTAGACTGTTACTCAGTTTATTTAGCACATGCTTCAAACGCCCTGGATTAGGTTTCCAAATTAGGTTTTCAATTTTAAGCACTCTTTACTATTTTATACACTCTGTTTCTTCGAAATTCTATAATAAATCATGAAGCCTAATCATTCCCCACAAAAATTTCTTAAAATGTCGCATATTACTCGGTTTGTATAGCACGTACTTCAATCCTTCCAGATTAGGGTTTTCAAATTATGGTTTTAATTTTAAGCACTCTTTTACTATGTTAAACACTCCATTTCTTTGACATTCTATTATAAATGATCGAGCCTGATCAATCCTAACAAAAATTTTGACAAATGTCGAGCGGTACTCGGATTTTTTTTGCACATGCTTCAGACATCCCATATTAGGGTTTCGATTATAAGCACTATTTTGCTGTTTTATTTATGCACTCCGTTTCTTCGAAATTCTATTATAAATCATTATGCCTGATCATTCCCCACTAAAATTTTGAAAAACGTAGACTGTTACTCCGTTTATTTAGCACATGCTTCAAACGCCCTGGATTAGGGTTTCCAGATTAGGGTTTCAATTTTAAGCAATCGTTTACTGTATTATACTCTCCGTTTCTTCGAAATTCTATTCTAAATCATGAAGCCTAATCATTCCCCACAAAAATTTCTTAAAATGTCACATATTACTCGGTTTTTATAGCACGTACTTCAATCCTTCCAGATTAGGGTTTTCAAATTATGGTTTTAATTTTAAGCACTCTTTTACTATGTTATACACTTCGTTTCTATGACATTCTACTATAAATGATCGAGCCTGTTCAATCCTGACAAAAATTTTGACAAATGTCGAGCGGTACTCGGATTTTTTTGCACGTGCTTCAAACATCCCAGATTAGGGTTTCGATTATAAGCACTCTTTTGCTGTTATATTTATGCACTCCATTTCTTCGAAATTCTCTTATAAATCATTATGCCTGATCATTCCCCACTAAAATTTTGAAAAACGTAGACTGTTACTCCGTTTATTTAGCACATGCTTCAAACGCCCTGTATTAGGGTTTCCAGATTAGGGTTTCAATTTTAAGCAATCGTTTACTATTTTATACACTCCGTTTATTCGAAATTCTATTCTAAATCATGAAGCCTAATCATTCCCCACAAAAATTTCTTAAAATATCGCATATTACTCGGTTTTTATAGCACGTACTTCAAACCTTCCAGATTAGGGTTTTCAAATTATGGTTTCAATTCTAAGCACTCTTTTACTATCTTATACACTCCGTTTCTTTGACATTCTATTATAAATCATTATGCCTGATCACACCCCACTAATATTTTGAAAAACGTAGACTGTTACTCAGTTTATTTAGCACATGCTTCAAACGCCCTGGATTAGGTTTCCAAATTAGGTTTTCAATTTTAAGCACTCTTTACTATTTTATACACTCTGTTTCTTCGAAATTCTATAATAAATCATGAAGCCTAATCATTCCCCACAAAAATTTCTTAAAATGTCGCATATTACTCGGTTTGTATAGCACGTACTTCAATCCTTCCAGATTAGGGTTTTCAAATTATGGTTTTAATTTTAAGCACTCTTTTACTATGTTAAACACTCCATTTCTTTGACATTCTATTATAAATGATCGAGCCTGATCAATCCTAACAAAAATTTTGACAAATGTCGAGCGGTACTCGGATTTTTTTTGCACATGCTTCAGACATCCCATATTAGGGTTTCGATTATAAGCACTATTTTGCTGTTTTATTTATGCACTCCGTTTCTTCGAAATTCTATTATAAATCATTATGCCTGATCATTCCCCACTAAAATTTTGAAAAACGTAGACTGTTACTCCGTTTATTTAGCACATGCTTCAAACGCCCTGGATTAGGGTTTCCAGATTAGGGTTTCAATTTTAAGCAATCGTTTACTGTATTATACTCTCCGTTTCTTCGAAATTCTATTCTAAATCATGAAGCCTAATCATTCCCCACAAAAATTTCTTAAAATGTCACATATTACTCGGTTTTTATAGCACGTACTTCAAACCTTCCAGATTAGGGTTTTCAAATTATGGTTTTAATTTTAAGCACTCTTTTACTATGTTATACACTTCGTTTCTATGACATTCTACTATAAATGATCGAGCCTGTTCAATCCTGACAAAAATTTTGACAAATGTCGAGCGGTACTCGGATTTTTTTGCACGTGCTTCAAACATCCCAGATTAGGGTTTCGATTATAAGCACTCTTTTGCTGTTATATTTATGCACTCCATTTCTTCGAAATTCTATTATAAATCATTATGCCTGATCATTCCCCACTAAAATTTTGAAAAACGTAGACTGTTACTCCGTTTATTTAGCACATGCTTCAAACGCCCTGTATTAGGGTTTCCAGATTAGGGTTTCAATTTTAAGCAATCGTTTACTATTTTATACACTCCGTTTATTCGAAATTCTATTCTAAATCATGAAGCCTAATCATTCCCCACAAAAATTTCTTAAAATATCGCATATTACTCGGTTTTTATAGCACGTACTTCAAACCTTCCAGATTAGGGTTTTCAAATTATGGTTTCAATTCTAAGCACTCTTTTACTATCTTATACACTCCGTTTCTTTGACATTCTATTATAAATCATTATGCCTGATCACACCCCACTAATATTTTGAAAAACGTAGACTGTTACTCAGTTTATTTAGCACATGCTTCAAACGCCCTGGATTAGGTTTCCAAATTAGGTTTTCAATTTTAAGCACTCTTTACTATTTTATACACTCTGTTTCTTCGAAATTCTATAATAAATCATGAAGCCTAATCATTCCCCACAAAAATTTCTTAAAATGTCGCATATTACTCGGTTTGTATAGCACGTACTTCAATCCTTCCAGATTAGGGTTTTCAAATTATGGTTTTAATTTTAAGCACTCTTTTACTATGTTAAACACTCCATTTCTTTGACATTCTATTATAAATGATCGAGCCTGATCAATCCTAACAAAAATTTTGACAAATGTCGAGCGGTACTCGGATTTTTTTTGCACATGCTTCAGACATCCCATATTAGGGTTTCGATTATAAGCACTATTTTGCTGTTTTATTTATGCACTCCGTTTCTTCGAAATTCTATTATAAATCATTATGCCTGATCATTCCCCACTAAAATTTTGAAAAACGTAGACTGTTACTCCGTTTATTTAGCACATGCTTCAAACGCCCTGGATTAGGGTTTCCAGATTAGGGTTTCAATTTTAAGCAATCGTTTACTGTATTATACTCTCCGTTTCTTCGAAATTCTATTCTAAATCATGAAGCCTAATCATTCCCCACAAAAATTTCTTAAAATGTCACATATTACTCGGTTTTTATAGCACGTACTTCAAACCTTCCAGATTAGGGTTTTCAAATTATGGTTTCAATTTTAACCACTCTTTTACTATGTTATACACTTCGTTTCTATGACATTCTACTATAAATGATCGAGCCTGTTCAATCCTGACAAAAATTTTGACAAATGTCGAGCGGTACTCGGATTTTTTTGCACGTGCTTCAAACATCCCAGATTAGGGTTTCGATTATAAGCACTCTTTTGCTGTTATATTTATGCACTCCATTTCTTCGAAATTCTATTATAAATCATTATGCCTGATCATTCCCCACTAAAATTTTGAAAAACGTAGACTGTTACTCAGTTTATTTAGCACATGCTTCAAACGCCGTGGATTAGGGTTTCCAGATTAGGGTTTCAATTTTAAGACATCGTTTACTATTTTATACACTCCGTTTATTCGAAATTCTATTCTAAATCATGAAGCCTAATCATTCCCCACAAAAATTTCTTAAAATGTCGCATATTACTCGGTTTTTATAGCACGTACTTCAAACCTTCCAGATTAGGGTTTTCAAATTATGGTTTCAATTTTAAGCACTCTTTTACTATGTTAGACACTCCGTTTCTTTGACATTCTATTATAAATGATCGAGCCTGATCAATCCTGACAAAAATTTTGACAAATGTCGAGCGGTACTCGGATTTTTTTTGCACGTGCTTCAAACATCCCAGATTAGGGTTTCGATTATAAGCACTCTTTTGCTGTTTTATTTATGCACTCCATTTCTTCGAAATTCTATTATAAATCATTATGCCTGATCATTCCCCACTAAAATTTTGAAAAACGTAGATTGTTACTCAGTTTATTTAGCACATGCTTCAAACGCCTTGGATTAGGGTTTCCCGATTAGGGTTTCAATTTTAAGCAATCGTTTACTGTTTTATACTCTTCGTTTCTTCGAAATTCTATTCTAAATCATGAAGCCTAATCATTCTCCACAAAAATTTCTTAAAATGTCGCATATTACTCGGTTTTTATAGCACGTACTTCAAACCTTCCAGATTAGGGTTTTCAAGTTATGGTTTCAATTTTAAGCACTCTTTTACTATTTTATACACTCCGTTTCTTTGACATTCAATTATAAATCATTATGCCTGATCATTGCCCACTAAAATTTTGAAAAACGTAGACTGTTACTCAGTTTATTTAGCACATGCTTCAAATGCCCTATATTAGGGTTTCCAAATTAGGTTTTCAATTTTAAGCACTCTTTACTGTTTTATACACTCCGTTTCTTCGAAATTCTATTCTAAATCATGAAGCCTAATCATTCCCCACAAAAATTTCTTAAAATGTCGCATATTACTCGGTTTTTATAGCACGTACTTCAAACCTTCCAGATTAGGTTTTTCAAATTATGGTTTCAATTTTAAGCACTCTTTTACTATGTTATACACTTCGATTCTTAAACATTCTATTATAAATGATCGAGCCTAATCAATCCTGACAAAAATTTTGACAAATGTCGAGCGGTACTCGGATTTTTTTTGCACGTGCTTCAAACATCCCAGATTAGGGTTTCGATTATAAGCACTCTTTTGTTGTTTTATTTATGCACTCCGTTTCTTCGAAATTCGATTATAAATCATTATGCCTGATCATTCCCCACTAAAATTTTGAAAAACGTAGACTGTTACTCAGTTTATTTAGCACATGCTTCAAACGCCCTGGATTAGGGTTTCTAGATTAGGGTTTATATTTTAAGCAATCGTTTACTGTTTTATACTCTCCGTTTCTTCGAAATTCTATTCTAAATCATGAAGCCTAATCATTCCCCACAAAAATTGATTAAAATGTCGCATATTACTCGGTTTTTATAGCACGTACTTCAAACCTTCCAGATTAGGGTTTTCAAATTATGGTTTCAATTCTAAGCACTCTTTTACTATTTTATACACTCCGTTTCTTTGACATTCTATTATAAATCATTATGCCTGATCACACCCCACTAAAATTTTGAAAAACGTAGACTGTTACTCAGTTTATTTAGCACATGCTTCAAACGCCCTGGATTAGGTTTCAAAATTAGGTTTTCAATTTTAAGCACTCTTTACTATTTTATAGACTCCGTTTCTTCGAAATTCTATAATAAATCATGAAGCCTATTCATTCCCCACAAAAATTTCTTAAAATGTCGCATATTACTCGGTTTGTATAGCACGTACTTCAATCCTTCCAGATTAGGGTTTTCAAATTATGGTTTTAATTTTAAGCACTCTTTTACTATGTTATACACTCCGTTTCTTTGACATTCTATTATAAATGATCGAGCCTGATCAATCCTAACAAAAATTTTGACAAATGTCAAGCGGTACTCGGATTTTTTTTGCACGTGCTTCAAACATCCCAGATTAGGGTTTCAATTTTAAGCAATCGTTTACTGTTTTATACTCTCCGTTTCTTCGAAATTCTATTCTAAATCATGAAGCCTAATCATTCCACACAAAAATTTCTTAAAATGTCGCATATTACTCGGTTTTTATAGCACGTACTTCAAACCTTCCAGATTAGGGTTTTCAAATTATGGTTTCAATTTTAAGCACTCTTTTACTATTTTATACACTCCGTTTCTTTGACATTCAATTATAAATCATTATGCCTGATCACACCCCACTAAAATTTTGAAAAACGTAGACTGTTACTCAGTTTATTTAGCACATGCTTCAAACGCCCTGGATTAGGTTTCAAAATTAGGTTTTCAATTTTAAGCACTCTTTACTATTTTATACACTCCGTTTCTTCGAAATTCTATAATAAATCATGAAGCCTATTCATTCCCCACAAAAATTTCTTAAAATGTCGCATATTACTCGGTTTGTATAGCACGTACTTCAATCCTTCCAGATTAGGGTTTTCAAATTATGGTTTTAATTTTAAGCACTCTTTTACTATGTTATACACTCCGTTTCTTTGACATTCTATTATAAATGATCGAGCCTGATCAATCCTAACAAAAATTTTGACAAATGTCAAGCGGTACTCGGATTTTTTTTGCACGCGCTTCAGACATCCCATATTAGGGTTTCGATTATAAGCACTATTTTGCTGTTTTATTTATGCACTCCGTTTCTTCGAAATTCTCTTATAAATCATTATGCCTGATCATTCCCCACTAAAATTTTGAAAAACGTAGACTGTTACTCCGTTTATTTAGCACATGCTTCAAACGCCCTGTATTAGGGTTTCAAGATTAGGGTTTCAATTTTAAGCAATCGTTTACTTTTTTATACACTCCGTTTATTCGAAATTCTATTCTAAATCATGAAGCCTAATCATTCCCCACAAAAATTTCTTAAAATATCGCATATTACTCGGTTTTTATAGCACGTACTTCAAACCTTCCAGATTAGGGTTTTCAAATTATGGTTTCAATTCTAAGCACTCTTTTACTATCTTATACACTCCGTTTCTTTGACATTCTATTATAAATCATTATGCCTGATCACACCCCACTAATATTTTGAAAAACGTAGACTGTTACTCAGTTTATTTAGCACATGCTTCAAACGCCCTGGATTAGGTTTCCAAATTAGGTTTTCAATTTTAAGCACTCTTTACTATTTTATACACTCTGTTTCTTCGAAATTCTATAATAAATCATGAAGCCTAATCATTCCCCACAAAAATTTCTTAAAATGTCGCATATTACTCGGTTTGTATAGCACGTACTTCAATCCTTCCAGATTAGGGTTTTCAAATTATGGTTTTAATTTTAAGCACTCTTTTACTATGTTAAACACTCCATTTCTTTGACATTCTATTATAAATGATCGAGCCTGATCAATCCTAACAAAAATTTTGACAAATGTCGAGCGGTACTCGGATTTTTTTTGCACATGCTTCAGACATCCCATATTAGGGTTTCGATTATAAGCACTATTTTGCTGTTTTATTTATGCACTCCGTTTCTTCGAAATTCTATTATAAATCATTATGCCTGATCATTCCCCACTAAAATTTTGAAAAACGTAGACTGTTACTCCGTTTATTTAGCACATGCTTCAAACGCCCTGGATTAGGGTTTCCAGATTAGGGTTTCAATTTTAAGCAATCGTTTACTGTATTATACTCTCCGTTTCTTCGAAATTCTATTCTAAATCATGAAGCCTAATCATTCCCCACAAAAATTTCTTAAAATGTCACATATTACTCGGTTTTTATAGCACGTACTTCAATCCTTCCAGATTAGGGTTTTCAAATTATGGTTTTAATTTTAAGCACTCTTTTACTATGTTATACACTTCGTTTCTATGACATTCTACTATAAATGATCGAGCCTGTTCAATCCTGACAAAAATTTTGACAAATGTCGAGCGGTACTCGGATTTTTTTGCACGTGCTTCAAACATCCCAGATTAGGGTTTCGATTATAAGCACTCTTTTGCTGTTATATTTATGCACTCCATTTCTTCGAAATTCTCTTATAAATCATTATGCCTGATCATTCCCCACTAAAATTTTGAAAAACGTAGACTGTTACTCCGTTTATTTAGCACATGCTTCAAACGCCCTGTATTAGGGTTTCCAGATTAGGGTTTCAATTTTAAGCAATCGTTTACTATTTTATACACTCCGTTTATTCGAAATTCTATTCTAAATCATGAAGCCTAATCATTCCCCACAAAAATTTCTTAAAATATCGCATATTACTCGGTTTTTATAGCACGTACTTCAAACCTTCCAGATTAGGGTTTTCAAATTATGGTTTCAATTCTAAGCACTCTTTTACTATCTTATACGCTCCGTTTCTTTGACATTCTATTATAAATCATTATGCCTGATCACACCCCACTAATATTTTGAAAAACGTAGACTGTTACTCAGTTTATTTAGCACATGCTTCAAACGCCCTGGATTAGGTTTCCAAATTAGGTTTTCAATTTTAAGCACTCTTTACTATTTTATACACTCTGTTTCTTCGAAATTCTATAATAAATCATGAAGCCTAATCATTCCCCACAAAAATTTCTTAAAATGTCGCATATTACTCGGTTTGTATAGCACGTACTTCAATCCTTCCAGATTAGGGTTTTCAAATTATGGTTTTAATTTTAAGCACTCTTTTACTATGTTAAACACTCCATTTCTTTGACATTCTATTATAAATGATCGAGCCTGATCAATCCTAACAAAAATTTTGACAAATGTCGAGCGGTACTCGGATTTTTTTTGCACATGCTTCAGACATCCCATATTAGGGTTTCGATTATAAGCACTATTTTGCTGTTTTATTTATGCACTCCGTTTCTTCGAAATTCTATTATAAATCATTATGCCTGATCATTCCCCACTAAAATTTTGAAAAACGTAGACTGTTACTCCGTTTATTTAGCACATGCTTCAAACGCCCTGGATTAGGGTTTCCAGATTAGGGTTTCAATTTTAAGCAATCGTTTACTGTATTATACTCTCCGTTTCTTCGAAATTCTATTCTAAATCATGAAGCCTAATCATTCCCCACAAAAATTTCTTAAAATGTCACATATTACTCGGTTTTTATAGCACGTACTTCAATCCTTCCAGATTAGGGTTTTCAAATTATGGTTTTAATTTTAAGCACTCTTTTACTATGTTATACACTTCGTTTCTATGACATTCTACTATAAATGATCGAGCCTGTTCAATCCTGACAAAAATTTTGACAAATGTCGAGCGGTACTCGGATTTTTTTGCACGTGCTTCAAACATCCCAGATTAGGGTTTCGATTATAAGCACTCTTTTGCTGTTATATTTATGCACTCCATTTCTTCGAAATTCTCTTATAAATCATTATGCCTGATCATTCCCCACTAAAATTTTGAAAAACGTAGACTGTTACTCCGTTTATTTAGCACATGCTTCAAACGCCCTGTATTAGGGTTTCCAGATTAGGGTTTCAATTTTAAGCAATCGTTTACTATTTTATACACTCCGTTTATTCGAAATTCTATTCTAAATCATGAAGCCTAATCATTCCCCACAAAAATTTCTTAAAATATCGCATATTACTCGGTTTTTATAGCACGTACTTCAAACCTTCCAGATTAGGGTTTTCAAATTATGGTTTCAATTCTAAGCACTCTTTTACTATCTTATACACTCCGTTTCTTTGACATTCTATTATAAATCATTATGCCTGATCACACCCCACTAATATTTTGAAAAACGTAGACTGTTACTCAGTTTATTTAGCACATGCTTCAAACGCCCTGGATTAGGTTTCCAAATTAGGTTTTCAATTTTAAGCACTCTTTACTATTTTATACACTCTGTTTCTTCGAAATTCTATAATAAATCATGAAGCCTAATCATTCCCCACAAAAATTTCTTAAAATGTCGCATATTACTCGGTTTGTATAGCACGTACTTCAATCCTTCCAGATTAGGGTTTTCAAATTATGGTTTTAATTTTAAGCACTCTTTTACTATGTTAAACACTCCATTTCTTTGACATTCTATTATAAATGATCGAGCCTGATCAATCCTAACAAAAATTTTGACAAATGTCGAGCGGTACTCGGATTTTTTTTGCACATGCTTCAGACATCCCATATTAGGGTTTCGATTATAAGCACTATTTTGCTGTTTTATTTATGCACTCCGTTTCTTCGAAATTCTATTATAAATCATTATGCCTGATCATTCCCCACTAAAATTTTGAAAAACGTAGACTGTTACTCCGTTTATTTAGCACATGCTTCAAACGCCCTGGATTAGGGTTTCCAGATTAGGGTTTCAATTTTAAGCAATCGTTTACTGTATTATACTCTCCGTTTCTTCGAAATTCTATTCTAAATCATGAAGCCTAATCATTCCCCACAAAAATTTCTTAAAATGTCACATATTACTCGGTTTTTATAGCACGTACTTCAAACCTTCCAGATTAGGGTTTTCAAATTATGGTTTTAATTTTAAGCACTCTTTTACTATGTTATACACTTCGTTTCTATGACATTCTACTATAAATGATCGAGCCTGTTCAATCCTGACAAAAATTTTGACAAATGTCGAGCGGTACTCGGATTTTTTTGCACGTGCTTCAAACATCCCAGATTAGGGTTTCGATTATAAGCACTCTTTTGCTGTTATATTTATGCACTCCATTTCTTCGAAATTCTATTATAAATCATTATGCCTGATCATTCCCCACTAAAATTTTGAAAAACGTAGACTGTTACTCCGTTTATTTAGCACATGCTTCAAACGCCCTGTATTAGGGTTTCCAGATTAGGGTTTCAATTTTAAGCAATCGTTTACTATTTTATACACTCCGTTTATTCGAAATTCTATTCTAAATCATGAAGCCTAATCATTCCCCACAAAAATTTCTTAAAATATCGCATATTACTCGGTTTTTATAGCACGTACTTCAAACCTTCCAGATTAGGGTTTTCAAATTATGGTTTCAATTCTAAGCACTCTTTTACTATCTTATACACTCCGTTTCTTTGACATTCTATTATAAATCATTATGCCTGATCACACCCCACTAATATTTTGAAAAACGTAGACTGTTACTCAGTTTATTTAGCACATGCTTCAAACGCCCTGGATTAGGTTTCCAAATTAGGTTTTCAATTTTAAGCACTCTTTACTATTTTATACACTCTGTTTCTTCGAAATTCTATAATAAATCATGAAGCCTAATCATTCCCCACAAAAATTTCTTAAAATGTCGCATATTACTCGGTTTGTATAGCACGTACTTCAATCCTTCCAGATTAGGGTTTTCAAATTATGGTTTTAATTTTAAGCACTCTTTTACTATGTTAAACACTCCATTTCTTTGACATTCTATTATAAATGATCGAGCCTGATCAATCCTAACAAAAATTTTGACAAATGTCGAGCGGTACTCGGATTTTTTTTGCACATGCTTCAGACATCCCATATTAGGGTTTCGATTATAAGCACTATTTTGCTGTTTTATTTATGCACTCCGTTTCTTCGAAATTCTATTATAAATCATTATGCCTGATCATTCCCCACTAAAATTTTGAAAAACGTAGACTGTTACTCCGTTTATTTAGCACATGCTTCAAACGCCCTGGATTAGGGTTTCCAGATTAGGGTTTCAATTTTAAGCAATCGTTTACTGTATTATACTCTCCGTTTCTTCGAAATTCTATTCTAAATCATGAAGCCTAATCATTCCCCACAAAAATTTCTTAAAATGTCACATATTACTCGGTTTTTATAGCACGTACTTCAAACCTTCCAGATTAGGGTTTTCAAATTATGGTTTCAATTTTAACCACTCTTTTACTATGTTATACACTTCGTTGCTATGACATTCTACTATAAATGATCGAGCCTGTTCAATCCTGACAAAAATTTTGACAAATGTCGAGCGGTACTCGGATTTTTTTGCACGTGCTTCAAACATCCCAGATTAGGGTTTCGATTATAAGCACTCTTTTGCTGTTATATTTATGCACTCCATTTCTTCGAAATTCTATTATAAATCATTATGCCTGATCATTCCCCACTAAAATTTTGAAAAACGTAGACTGTTACTCAGTTTATTTAGCACATGCTTCAAACGCCGTGGATTAGGGTTTCCAGATTAGGGTTTCAATTTTAAGACATCGTTTACTATTTTATACACTCCGTTTATTCGAAATTCTATTCTAAATCATGAAGCCTAATCATTCCCCACAAAAATTTCTTAAAATGTCGCATATTACTCGGTTTTTATAGCACGTACTTCAAACCTTCCAGATTAGGGTTTTCAAATTATGGTTTCAATTTTAAGCACTCTTTTACTATGTTAGACACTCCGTTTCTTTGACATTCTATTATAAATGATCGAGCCTGATCAATCCTGACAAAAATTTTGACAAATGTCGAGCGGTACTCGGATTTTTTTTGCACGTGCTTCAAACATCCCAGATTAGGGTTTCGATTATAAGCACTCTTTTGCTGTTTTATTTATGCACTCCATTTCTTCGAAATTCTATTATAAATCATTATGCCTGATCATTCCCCACTAAAATTTTGAAAAACGTAGATTGTTACTCAGTTTATTTAGCACATGCTTCAAACGCCTTGGATTAGGGTTTCCCGATTAGGGTTTCAATTTTAAGCAATCGTTTACTGTTTTATACTCTTCGTTTCTTCGAAATTCTATTCTAAATCATGAAGCCTAATCATTCTCCACAAAAATTTCTTAAAATGTCGCATATTACTCGGTTTTTATAGCACGTACTTCAAACCTTCCAGATTAGGGTTTTCAAGTTATGGTTTCAATTTTAAGCACTCTTTTACTATTTTATACACTCCGTTTCTTTGACATTCAATTATAAATCATTATGCCTGATCATTGCCCACTAAAATTTTGAAAAACGTAGACTGTTACTCAGTTTATTTAGCACATGCTTCAAATGCCCTATATTAGGGTTTCCAAATTAGGTTTTCAATTTTAAGCACTCTTTACTGTTTTATACACTCCGTTTCTTCGAAATTCTATTCTAAATCATGAAGCCTAATCATTCCCCACAAAAATTTCTTAAAATGTCGCATATTACTCGGTTTTTATAGCACGTACTTCAAACCTTCCAGATTAGGTTTTTCAAATTATGGTTTCAATTTTAAGCACTCTTTTACTATGTTATACACTTCGATTCTTAAACATTCTATTATAAATGATCGAGCCTAATCAATCCTGACAAAAATTTTGACAAATGTCGAGCGGTACTCGGATTTTTTTTGCACGTGCTTCAAACATCCCAGATTAGGGTTTCGATTATAAGCACTCTTTTGTTGTTTTATTTATGCACTCCGTTTCTTCGAAATTCGATTATAAATCATTATGCCTGATCATTCCCCACTAAAATTTTGAAAAACGTAGACTGTTACTCAGTTTATTTAGCACATGCTTCAAACGCCCTGGATTAGGGTTTCTAGATTAGGGTTTATATTTTAAGCAATCGTTTACTGTTTTATACTCTCCGTTTCTTCGAAATTCTATTCTAAATCATGCAGCCTAATCATTCCCCACAAAAATTTCTTAAAATGTCGCATATTACTCGGTTTTTATAGCACGTACTTCAAACCTTCAAGATTAGGGTTTTCAAATTATGGTTTCAATTTTAAGCACTCTTTTACTATTTTATACACTCCGTTTCTTTGACATTCAATTATAAATCATTATGCCTGATCATTGCCCACTAAAATTTTGAAAAACGTAGACTGTTACTCAGTTTATTTAGCACATGCTTCAAACGCCCAAGATTAGGGTTTCCAAATTAGGTTTTCAATTTTAAGCAGTCTTTACTATTTTATACACTCCGTTTCTTCGAAATTCTATTCTAAATCATGAAGCCTAATCATTCCCCACAAAAATTTCTTAAAATGTCGCATATTACTCGATTTTTATAGCACGTACTTCAATCCTTCAAGATTAGGGTTTTCAAATTATGGTTTCAATTTTAAGCACTCTTTTTCTATGTTATACACTCCGTTTCTTTGACATTCTATTATAAATGATCGAGCCTGATCAATCCTGACAAAAATTTTGACAAATTTCGAGCGGTACTCGGATTTTTTTTCCCATGTGCTTCAAACATCCCAGATTAGGGTTTCGATTACAAGAACTCTTTTGCTGTTTTATTTATGCACGCCGTTTCTTCGAAATTCTATTATAAATCATTATGCCTAATCATTCCTCACTAAAATTTTGAAAAACGTAGACTGTTACTCAGTTTATTTAGCACATGCTTCAAACGCCCTGGATTAGGGTTTCTAGATTAGGGTTTCAATTTTAAGCAATCGTTTACGGTTTTATACTCTCCGTTTCTTCGAAATTCTATTCTAAATCATGAAGCCTAATCATTCCCCACAAAAATTTCTTAAAATGTCGCATATTACTCGGTTTTTATAGCACGTACTTCAAACCTTCCAGATTAGGGTTTTCAAATTATGGTTTCAATTTTAAGCACTCTTTTACTATTTTATACACTCCGTTTCTTTGACATTCAATTATAAATCATTATGCCTGATCATTGCCCACTAAAATTTTGAAAAACGTAGACTGTTACTCAGTTTATTTAGCACATGCTTCAAACGCCCTATATTAGGGTTTCCAAATTAGGTTTTCAATTTTAAGCACTCTTTACTATTTTATACACTTCGTTTCTTCGAAATTCTATAATAAATCGTGAAGCCTAATAATTCCCCACAAAAATTTCTTAAAATGTCGCATATTACTCGGTTTTTATAGCACGTACTTCAAACCTTCCAGATTAGGGTTTTCAAATTATGGTTTCAATTTTAAGCACTCTTTTACTATGTTATACACTTCGATTCTTAAACATTCTATTATAAATGATCGAGCCTAATCAATCCTGACAAAAATTTTGACAAATGTCGAGCGGTACTCGGATTTTTTTTGCACGTGCTTCAAACATCCCAGATTAGGGTTTCGATTATAAGCACTCTTTTGCTGTTTTATTTATGCAATCCGTTTCTTCGAAATTCTATTATAAATCATTATGCCTGATCATTCCCCACTAAATATTTGAAAAACGTAGACTGTTACTTAGTTTATTTAGCACATGCTTCAAACGCCCTGGATTAGGGTTTCTAGATTAGGGTTTCAATTTTAAGCAATCGTTTACTGTTTTATACTCTCCGTTTCTTCGGAATTCTATTCTAAATCATGAAGCCTAATCATTCCCCACAAAAATTTCTTAAAATGTCGCATATTACTCGGTTTTTATAGCACGTACTTCAAACCTTCCAGATTAGGGTTTTCAAATTATGGTTTCAATTTTAAGCACTCTTTTACTATTTTATACACTCAGTTTCTTTGACATTCAATTATAAATCATTATGCCTGATCATTGCCCACTAAAATTTTGAAAAACGTAGACTGTTACTCAGTTTATTTACCACATGCTTCAAACGCCCAAGATTAGGGTTTCCAAATTAGGTTTTCAATTTTAAGCAGTCTTTACTATTTTATACACTCCGTTTCTTCGAAATTCTATTCTAAATCATGAAGCCTAATCATTCCCCACAAAAAATTTCTTAAAATGTCGCATATTACCCGATTTTTATAGCACGTACTTCAATCCTTCCAGATTAGGGTTTTCAAGTTATGGTTTCAATTTTAAGCACTCTTTTTCTATGTTATACACTCCGTTTCTTTGACATTCTATTATAAATGATCGAGCCTGATCAATCCTGACAAAAATTTTGACAAATGTCGAGCGGTACTCGGATTTTTTTTGCACGTGCTTCAGACATCCAAGATTAGGGTTTCGATTATAAGCACTCTTTTGCTGTTTTATTTATGCACTCCGTTTCTTCGAAATTCTATTATAAATCATTATGCCTGATCATTCCCCACTAAAATTTTGAAAAACGTAGACTGTTACTCCGTTTATTTAGCACATGCTTCAAACGCCCTGGATTAGGGTTTCAATTTTAACCAATCGTTTACTGTTTTATACACTCCGTTTCTTCGAAATTCTATTATAAATCACTATGCCTGATCATTCCCAACTAAAATTTTGAAAAACGTAGACTGTTACTCAGTTTGTTTAGCACATGCTTCAAACGCCCTGGATTAGGGTTTCCAGATTAGGGTTTCAATTTTAAGCAATCGTTTACAGTTTTATACACTCCGTTTATTCGAAATTCTATTCTAAATCATGAAGCCTAATCATTCCCCACAAAAATTTCTTAAAATGTCGCATATTACTCGGTTTTTATAGCACGTACTTCAAACCTTCCAGATTAGGGTTTTCAAATTATGGTTTCAATTTTAAGCACTCTTTTACTATGTTATACACTCCGTTTCATTGACATTCTATGATAAATGATCGAGCCTGATTAATCCTGACAAAAATTTTGACAAATTTCGAGCGGTACTCGGATTTTTTTTCCCACGTGCTTCATACATCCCAGATTAGGGTTTCGATTATAAGAACTCTTTTGCTGTTTTATTTATGCACGCCGTTTCTTCGAAATTCTATTATAAATCATTATGCCTAATCATTCCTCACTAAAATTTTGAAAAACGTAGACTGTTACTCAGTTTATTTAGCACATGCTTCAAACGCCCTGGATTAGGGTTTCTAGATTAGGGTTTCAATTTTAAGCAATCGTTTACGGTTTTATACTCTCCGTTTCTTCGAAATTCTATTCTAAATCATGAAGCCTAATCATTCCCCACAAAAATTTCTTAAAATGTCGCATATTACTCGGTTTTTATAGCACGTACTTCAATCCTTCCAGATTAGGGTTTTCAAATTATGGTTTCAATTTTAAGCACTCTTTTCCTATGTTATACACTCCGTTTCTTTGACATTCTATTATAAATGATCGAGCCTGATCAATCCTGACAAAAATTTTGACAAATTTCGAGCGGTACTCGGATTTTTTTTCCCATGTGCTTCAAACATCCCAGATTAGGGTTTCGATTACAAGAACTCTTTTGCTGTTTTATTTATGCACGCCGTTTCTTCGAAATTCTATTATAAATCATTATGCCTAATCATTCCTCACTAAAATTTTGAAAAACGTAGACTGTTACTCAGTTTATTTAGCACATGCTTCAAACGCCCTGGATTAGGGTTTCTAGATTAGGGTTTCAATTTTAAGCAATCGTTTACTATTTTATACTCTAAGTTTCTTCGAAATTCTATTCTAAATCATGAAGCCTAATCATTCCCCACAAAAATTTCTTAAAATGTCGCATATTACTCGGTTTTTATAGCACGTACTTCAAACCTTCCAGATTAGGGTTTTCAAATTATGGTTTCAATTTTAAGCACTCTTTTACTATTTTATACACTCCGTTTCTTTGACATTCAATTATAAATCATTATGCCTGATCATTGCCCACTAAAATTTTGAAAAACGTAGACTGTTACTCAGTTTATTTAGCACATGCTTCAAACGCCCTAGATTAGGGTTTCCAAATTAGGTTTTCAATTTTAAGCACTCTTTACTATTTTATACACTCCGTTTCTTCGAAATTCTATAATAAATCATGAAGCCTAATAATTCCCCACAAAAATTTCTTAAAATGTCGCATATTACTCGGTTTTTATAGCACGTACTTCAAACCTTCCAGATTAGGGTTTTCAAATTATGGTTTCAATTTTAAGCACTCTTTTACTATGTTATACACTTCGATTCTTAAACATTCTATTATAAATGATCGAGCCTAATCTATCCTGACAAAAATTTTGACAAATGTCGAGCGGTACTCGGATTTTTTTTGCACGTGCTTCAAACATCCCAGATTAGGGTTTCGATTATAAGCACTCTTTTGCTGTTTTATTTATGCACTCCGTTTCTTCGAAATTCTATTATAAATCATTATGCCTGATCATTCCCCACTAAAATTTTGAAAAACGTAGACTGTTACTCAGTTTATTTAGCACATGCTTCAAACGCCCTGGATTAGGGTTTCTAGATTAGGGTTTCAATTTTAAGCAATCGTTTACTGTTTTATACTCTCCGTTTCTTCGAAATTCTATTCTAAATCATGAAGCCTAATCATTCCCCACAAAAATTTCTTAAAATGTCGCATATTACTCGGTTTTTATAGCACGTACTTCAAACCTTCCAGATTAGGTTTTTCAAATTATGGTTTCAATTTTAAGCACTCTTTTACTATGTTATACACTTCGATTCTTAAACATTCTATTATAAATGATCGAGCCTAATCAATCCTGACAAAAATTTTGACAAATGTCGAGCGGTACTCGGATTTTTTTTGCACGTGCTTCAAACATCCCAGATTAGGGTTTCGATTATAAGCACTCTTTTGTTGTTTTATTTATGCACTCCGTTTCTTCGAAATTCGATTATAAATCATTATGCCTGATCATTCCCCACTAAAATTTTGAAAAACGTAGACTGTTACTCAGTTTATTTAGCACATGCTTCAAACGCCCTGGATTAGGGTTTCTAGATTAGGGTTTATATTTTAAGCAATCGTTTACTGTTTTATACTCTCCGTTTCTTCGAAATTCTATTCTAAATCATGCAGCCTAATCATTCCCCACAAAAATTTCTTAAAATGTCGCATATTACTCGGTTTTTATAGCACGTACTTCAAACCTTCAAGATTAGGGTTTTCAAATTATGGTTTCAATTTTAAGCACTCTTTTACTATTTTATACACTCCGTTTCTTTGACATTCAATTATAAATCATTATGCCTGATCATTGCCCACTAAAATTTTGAAAAACGTAGACTGTTACTCAGTTTATTTAGCACATGCTTCAAACGCCCAAGATTAGGGTTTCCAAATTAGGTTTTCAATTTTAAGCAGTCTTTACTATTTTATACACTCCGTTTCTTCGAAATTCTATTCTAAATCATGAAGCCTAATCATTCCCCACAAAAATTTCTTAAAATGTCGCATATTACTCGATTTTTATAGCACGTACTTCAATCCTTCAAGATTAGGGTTTTCAAATTATGGTTTCAATTTTAAGCACTCTTTTTCTATGTTATACACTCCGTTTCTTTGACATTCTATTATAAATGATCGAGCCTGATCAATCCTGACAAAAATTTTGACAAATTTCGAGCGGTACTCGGATTTTTTTTCCCATGTGCTTCAAACATCCCAGATTAGGGTTTCGATTACAAGAACTCTTTTGCTGTTTTATTTATGCACGCCGTTTCTTCGAAATTCTATTATAAATCATTATGCCTAATCATTCCTCACTAAAATTTTGAAAAACGTAGACTGTTACTCAGTTTATTTAGCACATGCTTCAAACGCCCTGGATTAGGGTTTCTAGATTAGGGTTTCAATTTTAAGCAATCGTTTACGGTTTTATACTCTCCGTTTCTTCGAAATTCTATTCTAAATCATGAAGCCTAATCATTCCCCACAAAAATTTCTTAAAATGTCGCATATTACTCGGTTTTTATAGCACGTACTTCAAACCTTCCAGATTAGGGTTTTCAAATTATGGTTTCAATTTTAAGCACTCTTTTACTATTTTATACACTCCGTTTCTTTGACATTCAATTATAAATCATTATGCCTGATCATTGCCCACTAAAATTTTGAAAAACGTAGACTGTTACTCAGTTTATTTAGCACATGCTTCAAACGCCCTATATTAGGGTTTCCAAATTAGGTTTTCAATTTTAAGCACTCTTTACTATTTTATACACTTCGTTTCTTCGAAATTCTATAATAAATCGTGAAGCCTAATAATTCCCCACAAAAATTTCTTAAAATGTCGCATATTACTCGGTTTTTATAGCACGTACTTCAAACCTTCCAGATTAGGGTTTTCAAATTATGGTTTCAATTTTAAGCACTCTTTTACTATGTTATACACTTCGATTCTTAAACATTCTATTATAAATGATCGAGCCTAATCAATCCTGACAAAAATTTTGACAAATGTCGAGCGGTACTCGGATTTTTTTTGCACGTGCTTCAAACATCCCAGATTAGGGTTTCGATTATAAGCACTCTTTTGCTGTTTTATTTATGCAATCCGTTTCTTCGAAATTCTATTATAAATCATTATGCCTGATCATTCCCCACTAAATATTTGAAAAACGTAGACTGTTACTTAGTTTATTTAGCACATGCTTCAAACGCCCTGGATTAGGGTTTCTAGATTAGGGTTTCAATTTTAAGCAATCGTTTACTGTTTTATACTCTCCGTTTCTTCGGAATTCTATTCTAAATCATGAAGCCTAATCATTCCCCACAAAAATTTCTTAAAATGTCGCATATTACTCGGTTTTTATAGCACGTACTTCAAACCTTCCAGATTAGGGTTTTCAAATTATGGTTTCAATTTTAAGCACTCTTTTACTATTTTATACACTCAGTTTCTTTGACATTCAATTATAAATCATTATGCCTGATCATTGCCCACTAAAATTTTGAAAAACGTAGACTGTTACTCAGTTTATTTACCACATGCTTCAAACGCCCAAGATTAGGGTTTCCAAATTAGGTTTTCAATTTTAAGCAGTCTTTACTATTTTATACACTCCGTTTCTTCGAAATTCTATTCTAAATCATGAAGCCTAATCATTCCCCACAAAAAATTTCTTAAAATGTCGCATATTACCCGATTTTTATAGCACGTACTTCAATCCTTCCAGATTAGGGTTTTCAAGTTATGGTTTCAATTTTAAGCACTCTTTTTCTATGTTATACACTCCGTTTCTTTGACATTCT